>NC_025998.2:17113014-17242507 GCF_000442705.2 Elaeis guineensis | reverse complement strand
AACTATCCTCCAAGGTTTGAAGACAAGGCTCACTGATGCAAAAAGATTATGGGCTGAAGAGCTGTAGAGTGTACTGTGGACATATCAAATTACGTATCAAATTCCAACAAGAGAAACTCTTTTTAGGCTCACTTATGGGACTGAAGCTGTGATCCCAGCGGAGATTGGCTTATTATCTGATAGAGTCAGAAATTTTTATAAGGCAACCAATTCAGACTGGTTAAGGACCGACCTAGATTTTTTGATGAAGTAAGGGAACAAACCTATGTCAGAATGGCGACCTATAAGCAGAGAATCGCTAAGTATTACAATACCTGGATGAAATTGAAGTCATTTCAGAAAGGTGACCTCGTCCTAAGGCGAGTTGAAGTTTTAAAGCCTATTGAGCAAGATAAATTAGCTCCCAATTGGGAAGGACCTTATCGAGTCACTGATGTAGTTCACCCAGGGACTTATAAAATTGAGAATTTAGACAAATCTGTTATTTTCCACACTTGAAATTCTAAAAATCTCAAAAAATATTATTAATAAAAATACTCTAACAAGCTCTTTCTCATATGTTGTATTTTTTTTTTTATCGAAATTCGGATTCAATCCGATAAAGCCCCAAAGGTATACATCTTAATCTGAATTTCAGTCTGGCAAAATCCTGAAGGACATATATATTAATCCAGATTACAGTCCGATAAAGATCCGAAGGGCATACATATTAATTCAGATTTCGATCTAGTAAAGCCTCGAAGGGCATACATATTAATCCAGATTTCAATCTGATAAAGCTCCGAAGGACATACGTCTTAATCTGGATTTTAATTCTGTAAAGCCCCGAAGGACATACGTATTAATCTGGATTCTAATCCAGTAAAGTCCCGAAGGACATACATGTTAATTTAGATTTCAGTCTGATAAAATTCCGAAAGGCATACATGTTAATCCGGATTCTAGTCCGATAAAGCTCCGAAGGGCTTGATTCTCCTATCAACCGACAAGTCATATTTTGAATACAAGATCAAGAGGATCTTACGTCGGTTTCAAACCAATCTGACATTATATTGATCTCTGGAGTGAGACTTTGGATTCTTTTAAAAATATTAATCTCCGAAATCGAAACTCAAACTTGATCTATTCAAGATCGTACAAATAAAGGTACTTTTGAATCTTGATTTTTATTTAATTAATAACGAGTGAATTTAAAGTTATCAGTTTTCAGTTCTGTCACTACAACAAAATAGGATATTAGCGATGAAAAAATTCATCGCTAATAATAAATTTTCATCGCTAATAGTTATTAGCGACAAAATTATCATCGTTAATATTTGATCGTAAATAATATCATCGTAGATAATTTTTAACGATGAAAAAAAAAAATTATCACCAATAATCGATATTACCAACAAAAATTTTTCATCATTAAAAAAATTATTTTTTTGAAAACTATTTACCATATAAAAATTTAGTCATAAAAAAATAATTTATGATAAAATATTATGTCACTAATAAGAAAATAATTATTTATGATGAATATTATTTGTTGCTATTAATTTAATTAAATTTTTTTATAAAATTAAATTTAAAAAAGTATTAGAAATATAAATTTTTCATCACAAATATGATAATTTCCAACATAAATTTTTATTACTAATAAATTATCAATTATTTATGATAAAAATATTTTCATCACTATTAACTTAATTAAAAAATTTTATAAAAATTAAATTTAGAAAAAATATTAGCGACGTAAATTTTTCATCACAAATAAGATAATTTTTGACATCAATTTTCATCACTAATAATTATTTATGATGAAAATATTTTTATTGCTATTAATTTAATTAAAAATTTTTATAAAAATTAAATTTAAAAAAATATTAGTGACATACATTTTAGGTTGCAAATATAGTAATTCTTGACATAAATTTTCATTAATAATAAATTTTTAATTATTTATGATAAAATTTTTTTATTGCTATTAATTTAATATAAATTTTGATATTTTTAATTTATTAAAAAATTATTTACAATCAATTTTTTTATCGCTAATATATTTTTTGGTGATCAATATTTTATTGGGAATAATTCTGTCGCTAATAATTTACATATATTTTTTAAAAAATAATTTATGAATATATATATTTAACTTATATTTATAATATTTTTTTATAAATAAAAAATATAAAATATAAAAATTTATATAATAAATTTACAAATAAATTTTATCATTTTATTATTTATTAAAATTATAAGAGATCTAAAATAAAAAATAAAAAGCTATACAAATAGACCGTCAAGTGTCGACATCTGTAGAAGGAGAACAGATTGGAGAAAGAAAGCGCTCGGATGAGCTCGAACTGGCCTACTTCTGCCTCATCGCTGCATCATCTGCTCTATCTGTGCTATCTGCTCCATCATCTAGATCTAGAGCCACTGATACTTGTTGATGCGTGCAGTCTGCTCATTAACTCGCTAATCAGCCTACCTCTGCACCTCCGTCAGTTGAGCATCGCAAGCAGCATGGATGTCAGCCCTAGACGAGTGTGAGGATGAGAGAGCAATGATCCCATGCTCTAGTTTTCTAACATAACAGGATCTCGTACCAAGCATCTGATCATAGATCTTATCATCTGTGGGTGCGGTCAAACCCTCAGTGGTAAGTTAGGATCTAATGTCTATCATACGGTCTTAAAAATTAAAGTTATAACTATGTTAATTTCATACTGAAAATCAAACTACGAATGAAAAAAATAATTAAAAAAACTTACAAAAAGCTCCTGGCTCCTCGTTGTCCACTCTCCTGACCATCGCTGGTGGGTCCATTGGTAGATATCAATCCTACCAGGAAGCTCGCCACTCTCTGCATCTCACTGTAATTTGAGAATAATTAATTAAAAATTTTTTAAATAGTTAGAGAGTTAAAATATACTAATTAAAAATTACTTACCATCTGCTCCATGTGATGAGTGAACAACCTCGAACCCCCATAATACGATATGGTCTGTCTTGCCTGATTCGTGGCATTTTGGACACATCTTTTCTGCACAGTTAGTAGTCAAATTAGTAGGTAATAAACAAAATTTAAGAATAAATGATTCAATCATTAAATTTTTAAAAAAATTACATGTGTAAACTGATATATCGGATTCTCGTAATGTCAGTATATGAGAGTCCAATCATCTATAGTGATGCTGTCATAGGGCTGCTGCTGCGCTACCTTCACCCCGTGATCCTACATCACATGGTACCAATGCTGATGGATGCAGTGGCGATACTCCTTGAAATGCAAAGATAAATGAGCATCCACAGCTCGCCACATGCGGTCGTCCTCAAAATCAATAATATCAAATACACCCTACCAATAAGAAATATTAGAAGAATACCATGCTAATTAAATATTCACAGTATATTTATTTTACTTATAACTGGGTGTAGAAAATCTCTTTCTAAGCCGGTACAATATGATGCCAATTGAAAAACATCATGAGGGCATAGCTGCGGCATATGATGCCCAGCTCGATTTGCCATGGCTCGCACCATCTCCTAATGGGCCTGATGTAGCCAGATGGTACCTCAATACAGAGATGCGGAGATACTATCCTGGATGCTTGCATCTCTAACGCTCTAGAGCGAGGTTCTTCGATGGACCTCGCCCTTGCCTCACTATTGGTGGGGACTGGTCTGAAATAATAATAAATAAATCATTAGTATGATAGCTATCCAAATAAAAAAAATCAAATTTTATTATATAAAAGTATAATAACACCACTCAAACCAGCCTCACTCGGATCCACCTCATTGGGACCTGCCAATATAAGACCCTCTGATGACAGAGCTGGTGTGGCAATGGAAATCGATGAAAGTGCCTCAGCCTCCGGGGTATACTGCGAACACAATATCATCGTCTGTCTCCTGATGCCATACCTGCAATTCTTGATATATAAATGAATATAATATTGAACAATAATAACAGAAAATAAATTACATTCTAATGAATAGAATTATATTGTATACCATTATTGCAAGAGAAGATTGAACAAAGAATATAGATCTACTCATCAATATTTGTATCTTCCTCGATGTATAAATCCTCCTCTGAATCATAAGAATCGACATATGTGTCATTTTCTATCTCATCGTCATTTATGAATTGATCGTCACTCTCTGACTCATCAAGATTAAATACAAAATCAACTTCAACTTCACTGGGCAGCAGATCAGTCCTATTCAAAGGAGTTGTTACAAGTTCTTCATCAACAAAAAGCTCGACTAATGTTTGTTCTTCCTCTTGAAAAGCTTTCTCTTCATATAAATCTGAATTTTCATCTATCTCTAATCAGATTGGTATGTCATATACGCCTCTATGTGTTATTTTTTGTAATATATATCAATTATCTTGATACTTTAGATCCTTTAAATATATTACTTATTTCGCTTGAGTTGCTCATATATATGGCTCATTCAGTACCATATTCATACAAAATTTATACTGATAAAGTGTGGATCGATATTAATATCGATCTTTTTATTGTTAATATCCTATCATTCATACTGAAACAAGAATATAGAATTACTGGATCCATACTTCAGTTCTATGATATCCATCAATACACCATAATATTCAATCTCTTCTTCTCCTTTATATCCAATCATAGCAATCCCACTATTCTGGATCCATCATTGTATCTCAAACTCCCTTGTGTGAAATCTCATTCCTCTAATGATACAGGATGCGTAGTGGTTAACCCTTCGATCGGGACCATATGCTAAATCATACAACTCATCGATCGCACCCACTTCTTTACTAAAATATTTATTTTCATCTACACCATAACATAAAAAATTATGTTGGTTTAAATAATTATTTTTATAATTATTAAAAATAACGTATTATTAGTATAACTTACAAGATCACCAAATCATTTTGCAAATTTTTTTCTATGTCGATCATCAGCATCCGTATTATTCTCTCTACATAGTATACTCTTGTACTCACTACAACAAATCATAATTTTAAATTTATATCGACATAAAAAACTTGCTTAGAATATTAAACAGTATGCTAAAATGGTACTTACTCAATAAAATCTTTAATTTTTTCATATTTATTTAAAACGTAGAAGTATACCTTGGATAGCTCATTCACATCCATAAATTCATATCTCCTTCCACTAATGGGCCGAGCCATTTGTTTAAATATAGATAGCATCGATTCATTGTCATCCCATTTATAGTCTGCATTACAATCTGTACAATTGAATCTTATTTTGATATCATCAAGATATATCGAGCAAAATATGACACACTCCGTAGCTACGTATGCTTCCGCTACAGACCCTTCAGATCGTACTTTATTTTGCACATACTTTTTGAGGATACACAAAAATCTATAAATAAAAATAAAATTAAATTTTAGAAATGTATTTATATCTTATAACTGATATGACAAAATGCATATAATTTCTTTACCTTTCAATAGGATACATCCACCGATAATGTACCGATCCAACCAAAAGAGCTTTCTTTGGAAGATGAATATTCAGATGCACCATAACATCAAGAAATGATAGTAAAAATTTTTTTTCTAACTTATAAAGAATGAGTACGATATCCTTCTCAAACTTCTCAATTAACTTAAACTTCAATTTTCGATAACATAGTTCTCAGAAGAACACTCTCAACTCAATCAATGTAGTTCGAACATCACCACCCAAATAGCCACGTATGATCACAGGAAACAAACATTGCATCATCACATAGGAATCATGACTTTTCATGCTAGAGATATTGCCGTCGTTCTTCCCAACACACCGTGATATATTTAAAATGTATACGTCAGAAAATTTTATAGTTTTGAACTATCCACAGAAACTTTTTTTTTCCTTGCCAAACAGCGAATAACATGCAGGTGGCATAAAAAATCTATCACCTCGATGAACTAAATGTAACTCCGATCGAATTTTTATTTTCTGTAAATCAAGACAAGCTTTTGTATTATCTTTTATTTTTTCTATAATGTTCAATACAGTACCGATGATATTATCACAAATATTTTTCTCAATGCGCATTACATCCAGATTATGATGAAGTAGTAGCTGCTTCTAATATGGGAGTTCAAAAAAAAAAATACTTCATTTTGTTCAATTCAGCTCAGCTTCAGTATGCTTCTACTTGCGAGTATCTGATATTTTTTCAAATTGGACATTTTCAATGACTTCAAGTTATTCTAAAACTTCTGCTCCACTTAACTTCTTAGGTAGCAAACGTCAGTCGGACTTACCATCAAAGTATTGGTTGTAACGGGTCCTCCAAGAATGATTACCAGATAGAAATTGTTGATGACCTATGAAGCATATTTTTCGTCCATGCTTTAAATGCATATTTTTCACCCCCGACCGCTCCCTACCCTCGTGTCGCCCCCCGACCCATCTCCACCCCCATGTCGCTGCCGGCCGACCCCCTCTCCAGCCCCGTGTCGCCCCCGACTGCCCCACCTTCCCTGCCCCCATGTCGCCCCCGACCGCCCGCCAACCCCATCTCCAACCCCGTGTCGCCCCCGGCCACCCACACATACCCTACAACCCCCCCACTGGCTGACCCCCTCTCAGGCCCCGTGGCACCGCCAGCCCCCCACACCCCCCCCACAACCCCCTCCGCCCTTCGGTGGCCCGATCAACCCAAAAAAAAAGATTGGAAGAACCCTTACATCCGACAGATGGCGGATGGCAATGGCTGCGCGGCAACGGTGCAGATGGTGGACGGCGGCGACGACAGTGGAGACGGGCTCACCGACGATAAGAGGGGGGAGAGCTTGAAGAGGGAAAGAGGAGAGGGAAGAGGAGAGAGCTCAGAGAGAGAGGAGAGGAGAGGGGAGAGGAGAGAAGGAAATGGATTTCGTACGAAGAGACGTCGAGTTGACGTGCATTAAATGCAGAACTATTAATAACGAAAAATTTTTTTGCAAATACTATTATTAGCGATGAAAAATTATTTTCATCATCAATAATTTTTATCAAAAAAAATTTTACTAAAAAAATTTTTACTCTTAAAAAAATTACTGACGATAAAAAAAATTTCATCGTTAATATATTTACTAGCAACAAAAATTTGATTTTCGTCATCAATAATTCTCACCAAAAAAAATTTTTCACTAAAAAAATTTTTTCACTAAAAAAATTTTCACTTAAAAAAAATTATTGGTGATGTAAAAGAAAAATTTATCATTAATAAATTTATTAGCAATAAAAATTTGATTTTCATCACTAATAATTTCTGTCAAAAAAAATTCCACTAAAAAAAATTTCCCACTAAAACAATTTTTTCTCTTAAAAAAATTATTGATGATGAAAAAAATTTTTATCGTTAATAAATTTATTAGTAATAAAAATTTAATTTTCATCATCAATAATTTTTATCAAAAATATTTATCCATTAAAAGATTTTTTATCTAAAAAATTTTGTCCAAAAATAAATTATTGATGATGGAAAAAAAATTATTTTTAATAAAATTATTAGCAACAAAAATTTTATTTCCATCGCTAATAATTACCGTCCAAAAAAAAATTTCCTCTAATAATTTTTTTTCCCGTTAACAAATTTTTATCACAAAAATTGATTAAAATAATATTTTTAAAATATGATTATCGATGAAAACTAAATTTACATTATAAATATATTTTTATAAAAAAAATTTATTAAAAAATTTAAAGATTATTTCTGACAAAAATTAGTTTACATCGTTAATAATTAAATATCTTTCCAATAATAATTTTATAAAAAATTAATTTTAAATTTTTTCTATCAAGAAAATTTTCCATCCAAAAAATTTAATAAAAAAATGACATTAAAAAAATATTCATGGTGAAAAATAAAATAATTTTTTTTAATCTAAAAAAATTTTGGTTTAAAAAAATTTCAAAATAATTTCATTAAAAAATTTAATTTTCTATTAATCAACAAAAAATTATATAAATAGTTAATTTATGATTTTTTTTCAAAAAAAAAATTTCTTCAAAAAAATTACGTACATAAAAAATATAATTACGATAAAAAGTTTAATTTATGTCGCTAATAATTATTATAAGAATAGCTCTTTGACTTTCGTAATGGAAGGGACACTATAAGAGATCAATAGCTTTGAGATCTTTAATCTCCAAAGAGCTTATCTTCTTCTTGGAGTTCTCATTTTAGAAGTCAGAGTTCTCGTTCTAGAAGCTCGTATATTGCATGCATGTAAGGATCGAGATTGAGAAATTCATCAAAAATTGTGTGAACATCAAAGATCTAGCAATTAACCAGAATTAAAGCAGATCTGTGGATAGTACAAGTTGTGTTATAAAGCACAAGCTCATATTTATATCTTGCATTGCTAGGAAGATGAGTGCTCGTATTATTTATCTTCTTATGATTAGAACTCTTACAGAGATATATTTGAGCATTGATCGATACAGAAAGCACGATACCTTTCGAGATTGTAAAAGTCATACTAGAATGTGCTGCTTAACTATATAATTTCTGTATGCAAGGAGGCTCCTTTCGGTAGCTTAAGATAGACACTCCATCAGAAAGATTTATTGATATCATTAGTAATAGTGACAGCGATGAACAGATAAATTTTATGCATAAATAAACGTATAGCTCATTTCATTCAAAAGAATCTATTCATTCTAATCCACGAATATCATCCACCTTCATATGATTTTCTATACAAAAAGTTTGGTCTGGATCATAATTTATATTTATTTTTTATCATATAAAAAGATAAAAGATGTATACAACAATTATAAAAAATAGATGCAGTTGTCTGACATAAAATCAAAAATTTAAATTTTATAATTTTTTAAAATTTTAATTTTTTTAAATATTGACAATGAAAGTATTTTCATCGTAAATAAATATATTTATCATGAAAATAAAATTTTATCATAAATAATCATTATTTATGATGAAAAATTTTATTGTAAATAATAAGCAACTTTTGATTTTTATAATTTTTTAATTATTTATGATGAAAATATTTTTATCATTAATAATTCAGTATTTATGATGAAATTATTTTTCATCATAAAAAATATTATTTACAATAAAAATTTTTATCATAAATAATGATCAACTTTTGATTTCTTTTAAAATTTTTGATTTTTTTAACTATTGATGATGAAAATATTTTTATTGATAATAATCTCATATTTATGATGAAAATTTTTTTTATCAAAAAAAGAGCTTATTTATGATGAAAAATTTTCATCATAAATAATGATCAACTTTTATTTTTTAAAAAAAATTTTGATTTTTTTAACTATTGGTGATGAAAATTTGATTTTTATCATAAAAATAGCTTATTTATGATGAAATATTTTTATTACAAATAATAATCAACTTTTATTTTTTTTTAACTTTTTATTTTTTTAACTATTGATGATAAAAATATTTTCATCAAGAATGATCTCGTATTTATGATAAAAAAAAAATTTATTATAAAAAGAGCTTATTTATGGTCAAAAAATTTTATCTCAAATAATGAGTAATTTTTAATTTTTTAAAATTTTTAATTATTTTTTTAACTATTTATGATGAAAATATTTTTATCATAAATAATTGATAAAAATTTATTTTTATTATAAATACTCAATTATATATGATGCAATAATTTTATCATAAATAATCTATATTTTTTAAATTTTTTAAATTTTTTAAATTTTTTTAATATTGGTGATGAAAATATTTTCATTGAAAATAAAATTATTATCAATGAAAAAACTATCTTCATCATAAATACTTAAATTATTTATGATAAAAAAAAAATTTATAAATATTTAAAAATTTAAAATTAAAATAAATGATGAATTATTTATGATAAAAAAATTTATCATAAATAATTCATATTTATGATGAAATATTTTTCCATTGCTAATATGTAATTATTCATGATGAAAAATTATTTTTATCATAAATATTTTATTATTTATAATAATTTAATTTTTCATCATAAATATAATTATTGACGATGAAAATATTTACGTCATAAATAATTTCATCACAAAGACTCTCTTTTCTTATAGTGTGTCGAATTATAAAGATGTGTGGTTATTCTATCCTGACAAGCAATGAAATTTATTAGAACATATGAATTAAATCATGATATTTGAAAAAATATTTTTCACATTAATATAAAAAGAATGTATAGAAGTGAGAACCTGCATCGAATTTACATGTTCCAAAAAGAAAGAGAAAAAAAAATAGAAAGAGACCTATATCAGGTCAGTACATCTCGAGAAAAAAAAAATTCTACTGAATGATTATCGATGCATTAGAGCTCTCTTTGGTCGATTCTTTTTTGGATTGCTCTGGCTCCCTAATAGTATCAATTGTAGCAGGCTCTATAGTTGGGGTGGGCTCTGGCTTCTTATCGGCCTCGAGGACTTCGTTCTCTACTGGAGGCACCACAAATATGGGTTCTGCGGTGATGGCTTCAGCTTCGTTCACTCCAATAAGAGATCGACCAGATTCCTTCATTGGTTCCTCTATCGCTTCATGGGGTGACTCAAGATCCACTTTACGCCCATCTCGACGGTCACCTTTAAAGTGACCTTGAAGATATCTACCTCTGGATATAATTTTTTGATTAAGTTGCGGCACTGACTGAAGGCGTAATCGTACACACCCTTGAAGCTCTCGAATACTTTATCCTCGAACTCCTTGGAAGCCTCGTATAGTTCCACCACCTTAGCCATCTTATCCTGCTCCTTTTTAATTTATCTCTTTAAGGCCTCTATGGCCTTCTCATAAGCCTCATTGGCCTTCTCCGCCTCTCTTGGCCTCAGCTCCAATTCTTTATTATTCTCAATGATAGTATGCAAATCAAAAATCTTCTTCTCCTGTTCATTATCCTTTCACTGAAGATCTAGTAGGTTTTAAGTTTTCTCCTTCAATGCCTTCAGCTTTTTTTCAAGTTGATATTTGAGTTTCGAAGCAAGTTTGGACTCCTTTTTCTTCTCCTCTTGGAGAATAATTAGATTGGCATCCATGACCTCTTTATTCTTTAATAGGTAGGCCATGTTCTCATACATGACCTTGAAGTCAACGGCGACCTGCAAGGTGAAAGTTCAGATCAATTATTCATCAAAAAAAAAGGAGAGAAAAGAGAAGAAAGAAAAACTCACATGCATGAGCTGCTCGAACCCATAGTTGGCGATCTCCTCAGGTTTATTTTTTTGATGGGCCTCCAGATCGACGATTGTCATCACTGATTCGAGAAGATCTCAGCCTAATCGAGGCTGCTCCAGGAGTGACATCCTTATCACGACGTCCCCCTCGGTCGAGCTTGACGGTTGGGCGTTATTCTTGATCCTCACCACCATGGGTTGGTGAGATGGGGGTTCCAATGATAGGGCCCTGGGAGAATTTTATGGTCCCTGGGAGGCTTCACTTCTCTTCGAGTTGGCTGGAGAAAGGGTCGCTGAAGAGGATCGAGATGCCACCTAGGCAAGAGGAGGTTCCGCACTCTTGACTCTCTTCGATGCGGGGATGGTGGCAGATGGTTTCGGTTGGTCCTTCCTCCTCCTAGCCTCCACCTTCATCAGATTGAATCTCATTTCTGCATTAGGCATGTGTTTCAGAATAATGAAGACAAAAAAAGAAAGGAAGAAGTTAATAAGTAAAATACTTCAGTCTTACCCCGAGGAGAGTATAAGCTGATGCTGGCATCATATAATGCCTGATCATTTATCAGAGAAGATAACTTGGATATTTTGGTGGTAATCAGGGTTGAATGAGCCATCTCATTTTCGAAAAAAAATTCATCACTAGAGTTATGTTTGGTGTCCGGACGTCCCCAGAAAGTCCTAAAACTTCATAGAATGAGAGTCCGGATAAAGAAAAAATGGTCTTTCCAACCATGAATCAAAGAGGAAAGATTAGATCCAAATTTATAGTTTTTCTATAAAAAAAAGTACCATCAATCCTTCTCACTCGAATGCCTCTTCAAAAGGACCAAGGATCTAAATAAAAAAATCCTAAGATCTATGTGAAGAAAGTTGCACATGATTATGAATACTATAATCATCCTAATTGCATTTGGAGTTATTTGAGTGGGATGGACCCTATAAAAATCAAAGACATTACCGAAAAAGGGGTTTAGTGGAAACCACAGGCTGGATCGAAGGACTCATCGTAAAAAGCTATGCAACCCTCAGGAGGTTCATATACCCAATCATCTGGATCCGGTACTATCATCTCATACTCATCGAATATGTCATATTTATCCCTAAGGGTTAAGAGATTTTTTTCGATCAAAATAGATCTCTCTATTTCTGGATCAAAGTAGTCCATG
Source organism: Elaeis guineensis (assembly GCF_000442705.2). Classification (NCBI taxonomy): domain Eukaryota; kingdom Viridiplantae; phylum Streptophyta; class Magnoliopsida; order Arecales; family Arecaceae; genus Elaeis; species Elaeis guineensis. Next base: position 17,230,185 of record NC_025998.2, on the reverse strand, counting down.
AGACCACACACAAAAGATTCTGCGCTGTGATCCAAACTCCTCTCACCTATAAGACTGGTTTTAGGATCCTCTCCAGATGGATTTCCTACCACAATGACCAGTAAAGACTGGGTCGACCTAATCTATGAGTCACCTACGGTCTCTTTTTCTTTTTTACCCATCTTGGACATGTTTCTTGAGAAAAAATGTGGGGGAGGAATGAAAAGAATCGAAAGAGAAAGAAAGGCTATCCTATGACTGAAAGAGAGCAAATGAGAGAAGGCTGATACCTAAAAGAAACAAGTAAAATCCTTCCAAGAGATGAAGAATGGAATCCCTTCCTTCCGCTCTGACAAAGCTTCTCACTGTCTCCAACAGCTGCTCAACACAGAGAGACTTCTAGAAACAGTTTGGCAGCTCCTTTGCATGGTAACAGCAGAAATGAACAGTGATCGAAGGGCCAAAGCCTTTTATAGGCAAATCGATGGCTTGGATTGGCTGGTCCCCTCATCGATTTGTGACACCTAACGTTAATTCGACGCTCGATTAGACGGTGGTTAAACGCACCTCCTCCCAGATTCAGTCATGACAAATTGATCCATGCTCAAGTTGATAAACCAACCAGATGTTGACAGATGTCACACTCTTATTTGATATTTTCAAACTATTTACCTAAGCAATGATGGTAGAAGATTTGGTGGATCATTTCTTGAAAGATCAAGTTTCTTCATTTTTAACTAAATAATTAATTTTGATGCTCTCGAGATGCAGCATATTTATTCCAGATGGTGGCAACATCAGTTTGAAAAGTTTTGAGGTAAAACATGGAGATAAGATCTCTTAAACGGTGAAAACCGAATCAAAAATGCAAGTGTGGAGATAAGATCTCTTGATCGATAAAAATCAAATTGAAAATGCAAGTAGGGAGATAAGATCTCTTGATCGATGAAAATCGAATCGAAAATTCAAATATAGAGATAAGATCTCCTGGTTGGTGAAAAATTAAGCCAAAAATCAAATGCAGAGATAAGATCTCTTGATCAATGAAGGCTGATCTGAAAGCAAATTTGGAGATAAGATCTCCTAATCGATTAAAACCAGATCAAGAATTCAAGTGCGGAGATAAGATCCTATGGTCGGTAAAAGACTGGGCCAAAAATTCTAACTCAAAAATAAGATCTCTTGACCAATAAAATCTGATCTCTATGGCAAACGGCTCCTAAATTGGTGAAAATTCAACCTTATGAAGATACTTTTACTTTCTAGTCTGATCAAAAAATTATCATCTCAGACATAGAAAGTAGGAGGTAAAGTATTGGTGCATTAAACCAACCTTGAGATACGTGACATAATCATATGAGATTAAAAAGACGTCAATCTGAAAGCACCAGATTTCAGTAGACCAATTGACCAGTCAGCAGATTCAGCTCGAATTTTTACCAACCTGAATGAAGGATGCCCTTGTGTTCTAACCGGATGACATCTCAACTAATAAAAAAATATTCAAGTCGGGTGTTTACCGACCTGAACCCCGATACCTCACTATTCGGGATGAATATTATGACATCTCTATTTCATCCCAGTCGTCTATCGAGGTAAACTATTATAATGATGGACTTAATCATTCTACAAACGTCCATAATAATTTTTTCAACCAAGGCATAGCTAGCCATGATCTTATGTTCAGCTCATATGCATAGCTGTGCATCAGCTCACTTATAGATGGCTATCTAACCGCCTAACAAACTCCTCTAATGGTCTAACAAACTCTAGAATGGCCTCCTCAACCTCTCTATAAATAAAGGATCAGGGATCCTCCATGGGTAAGTCCTGCTCTTTGAACTTAGGAGAGATTCTTTCGGTAGAAAATTAGGCCAGACTCTTAGCTTCCACCCAGTCCTCTTCTAGTTCCATCCAACCTCTCTTGCTCTTCTATTCTTTTCCACCCTTGTTCTCAAGGCTCGAACTGATTTAAGCATCGAAGGATCAAGAATCGAAGGATCTCAATCTGATTTCTTGACTGGTTTTACAAATTGATGGAGTTTTCATCAGATCGCAAGGATCGCTCCAGCTCAATCTCACACAAGTCGATTTACTCTACTCCAGATTTCGAGCCTTACAGCAACAAGCATAAGGAATGATCTGATTTGTTAACTCTTATTTTTTTTATAAAACCTATTATAGGTGGAACTCTGGTGCTCGACCTAAAGATATGGATGGATTCTGGTCGTGGCCATCCCATACATCGGCCACCGATCTATACACAGATTTTCAACTTCATTGCCAGTATTTTCACTCCTGTGAGATCAATCCATGCTTGGTTCGTCGACCCCAATATCAGCGGCTGATCTCGTCTCTATGCACATCAAATTGCCAATCTATACATTGACCATCGCTCTCATCATCAAAGTAATCTTTGGGCATCGAACACCGACCCAAATTTTGAGTTCTGAACCCCACACCGGCTTCAACCCAGGCATCCACCATCGATCTTCATCTCTAGCAGTATACATAGCGGGCCGCCGAGCCATACTCCCTCCGACCCCTACTTCGATCGTCATATTCGAAAAGGTTGACATGAAACCCCATACAATTTTATCAAACTATGCTACCACTAGGAGCAGCTGGCTACAGACCAGATAAAGTGGTTACAACCGCTCAATACCAAGAAATCAGATCGAAGATTTTGAGATAGCACATCCAAAAGAGTTGGAATGGCCTCCAATTCTTCTTTCTTACAGTTCTCACCTTTATAAATAAAGGTAATTAAGAGACTCCTAAGGTACATAATTCTCTCATGCACTTCTTCCCATCTGTTTTATCGATTCCTGACTTGAGCATCGAAGGGCCTTTATTAGAGCCAACTCCAGTTAGAAACTTATTTTGTAGGTTCGGTCATTATTGTCCAAGCCAGGCGCCGCCTCACTCCAGCGAATCTGATTCAAGCCGAAGATCTGCAGCAAAAAAACCAATTAGTACATGCATTAATTGAACATCTCTGTTATGTAAATGCATACATATGTATCTTCTCTCAATACACAATCACCAAAAATTACTCAGGGCTCATTTGGTTAATGAAAAGAATTTTTTTTTAGAGCATTATTTTTGAGAAGCTGATTTTCAAAAATGTGATGCCTATGAAAATGATTTTGGTATGTTTGATTTGATCATAAAAAAAAGTGACTTAATCCATGATATCTTATGTTTAGTTGAGTATCCATTTTTTTAAAAAAATTATATAAAATATATATTATAGGAATAATTTTACCCTATTCTACACATTATCATGGTTTGCAAATAAAAAATTACGATGATTAAGAATATTTTTGGCCACAAATCATAGTAGAGGAGGATTTGAGGCATTATAATGGAGAAAATATTCATTTCATCAGTAGAAGTTTTGATAACTTAAAAGAATATTTTTTAGGAGAAAAAGAGTCTTTGATACTTATGCCATGGGAAAGCTAAAAATTTATAATCTATATGAGTTTTTTTCTCATAAAATATAAAAATTATATTTTTATAAAAATATTTTTTTTAATCTCTCTCTTAAAAATTTTATCAGAATAGAAATATTTTTTTTTTCACTTCGACCATATTTTTTTCCCTCCACTTTGGACGAATCAAACAAGTCCTCAATGGTACCAAACAATACAATATATTTTGAGATGGCATCCAATTTGTTTCTTTACCTTCCTTATATATATTTTTTTAAATTTTTTTCTATTCTTATATATTTATTTTAAATTATTTATTATTTTTCTAATAAATTATAAAAAATATAAAAATTATAAAAACCGAGATCCATTTGATCCATCAAAATTGAAATCAGAAGCGAACTTTTGGACAATCAATTTATTTTATTTCTTTTCCTTCGTGTGGATAGAAAAAGTTACCAGTTTTTTTTTTCTTTTCTTTTCTTCTTCTTCTTCTTCCTCCTCTTCTTCTTCTTCTTCTTCTTCTTCTTCTTTTGGGAAAGGGCGACCTGCTTCATTAATATAAGGATAGAGTACTATTGGGTGGATGTCTGGCCAGGATACCACCTCCCAAGACCTTTTCAGTACCACACGATGCAGCAGGAAGAAAGAAGAAACAAAAGAAAAGAAAAAATAATCAAAATACGTGGATCAGCCACAAAAGGACTCGCCTCTACAGGGCATGCAAACTTTACTATGAAAAGAAAATTTTACAAGAGGAGACCTCACCCTCAACCCTTGTACACCCAATTCTCTCTCACCTGAAGTTTCCCTCACAAAAGCTCTCTCTCTCTCTTGGAGACCCCCTGAACCCCTGAAGAGCCTGGCGACCACTGTCCAGGAGCCTCCTGCTCCTTTCTCACAGCGCTCTCGCCTCTCTCTCTTTTTTCGGATTCGTACGGCTCCGTACGGTGCGAAAAACCGAACCACTGCCTTCTCTGTTCGTCTCAGGCCCTTTTAAAGGGTTAAACAGAGCTTAAAACCTAATTAGATTAGGTTTAAGAGTCCTAAACAAGCCAAATCAGCATCCCAGACCGTCGGATCAAGATCGGGAGGCCCCTGGGCCCTTAGATCACGCTCCGGTCCATGGAATAGTACCGTGGACTGCGAGAAACGCGTGGAAAATGTCCACGCGGTCCACAGGCCCCGTCGTGGACCGCCCGGTCCACGGTGGAACCGGTGCAAAGGGGGCCGCGGGCCTGGGTCGCGCATCCCGTGTGGGCCTGGGTCGCGCATTCCCGCGCAGGCCTGGGTCGCGCGTCCCGCGTGCCCCCGCCTGTGGCCGCGCCGCTGCCGCCCGCCACCGGTCGCCGGCGGTCCTCCACCGTCTCGATTCTCATGCCGACTTCAAAAGCTCGTATCTCCTCCATCCGAGCTCCGTTTCAGGTGATCTTGATTTTGTTGGACTCCATTTTTCGCTGCGAACCTCGCTGTGGGCTCAATATGGGCTGAATCTCGAGGCATCAAATCCTAATAAGTACAAAATACAAAATCCTGCCACAATAAAACCAACGACCATACAAAAAGTATTGACACGCAAGGATAAAGACCCAGAGCTTATTAACTAGGATAGGGGATACATAAAGGTAATGTAGTTTACTAAGTCCGGTGCATCACGAAAGAAAGCAACCAGATTTGCAGATAATAAGAGTTAAATAGCCGATCTTCTAAACTATGGAACCCAAAATTCTGAGAACACCACACTTGGTTGATCAGTCGTATTTTCGTGTTTGCACCATTTTGAGAACATAAAGTGGATTGAAGGTAAAGCCTCTGTTTTGATGGAACCATAGGCCTAATCTTTAATGCAGTTTTTATTAATACCACTAATAAACATAAGACTTGATACAAATAAGTGGATTGAAGTAGTGAAGCATAAGGATAGCATGACCAGTAGTATCCAAAACTTCTCAGATATTCTATCTTGATACCCCTTACCCAACTCAAAGTAATAAATATCATTTTAAAATAATGTGCTACTCATTCACTGCATTTAACGATTGAGAAAGCATTTCATGCACATTGTCAACTAGACCTAAATAAATACACAGTAGAATTCCAAGAGAAAAAATAAACTGTGTGCCCAGGCCTAAATAACTATCTTGTGTAGGTAAGAATAAAGATTGGAGCATAAAAAAAGAGAAAAAAAAAGAAACCTTTGAAATCTGATTGATAAGAAAATCGCCACAATCAGATCACAAAGGGGTAGAACGCCACACTCAAGAAAAGAAGAATGTGAGTGATAAGTTCTAGGGTTTATAACTCGCCACTAACACACAGGGGTTAGATAAGAGAAATCAGCAACACTCATTTTCATTCATTGAAATCTGAATTGAATACATAGGTCGCCTCCCTTTATATAGATAAGAGAGGGAACATAAGACATTCAGTAAATGGAAGGAAATAAGAATTTGACCATCATAGAAATGATGATGGCTATATCTTGCTACAAAGAAAATAAATAGTGACGGTATCTTACTACTATGGAAATGATGGTGGCTGGAGATCATGGTGAATTAGGAAGAACAAAATACTTTGGCTGCATCTTGCTACTATGGAATGATGGTGACTAGAGATCATGGTGAATTAGGAAAAACAAAACAACTTTGATTGCGTCTTGCTATTATGGAAATGATGGTAGCTGGAGATCATGGTGAATTAGGAAGAACATAACAAGCTTCTAAACTCGGCTCTTTTTCCAAGCAATAATTTTTTTCAAATTCCTGCCAAATCTGATTCGCACCATATCATCCTTCTACGCATGTGAGTAAAATCATTAATTTGGCTCTTGGATCCATATGTGGCATGTGATCATCTCTTTTTTCATGATGGTGCACATCATTTCTCCCTTGTTGAGTAGGATTTGTCCTCAAATCCAAGTCTTCCTCATCATCCAAACTATCCTCCAAGTAAGGAGAAAGATCTCGAACATTGAATGTAGCGGACACATGGTAGTCATCAGGCAATTCAATCTTGTAAGCATTGTCATTTACTTTCTCAACAACTCGGAATGGACCATCAGCACGCGACATGAGCTTAGATTTTCTTTGGTTTGAAAATCGTTCTTGCGAAGATGTATCCAAACAAGATCACCTGGAGCCAAGCGAACTTGTTTTCTTCCTCTGTTGGCTGCCTTCTCATAAGCCGCATTCTTCCTCTCAATCTGCTCCTTGATGGACTTAACCAACTCAGCTTTCTTCTTCCCATCCATACAAACTCTTTCGCTGATTGGAAGTGGTGCCAAATCAAGTGGGATGATAGGATTAAACCCATAAACCACTTCAAAAGGAGAATGCTTAGTAGTGCTATGAATACTACGATTGTAAGCAAACTCAACATAAGCCAAACACTCATCCCAATTCTTCATATTCTTGTTAACAACAGTGCGAAGCAAAGAAGAGAGGGTACGATTTACCACTTCGGTCTGACCATCAGTTTGCGGGTGACAAGTCGTGCTGAAGAGCAATCTAGTACCAAGCTTCTTCCACAAGGTCTTCCAAAAGTAACTCAAGAACTTGACATCTCGATCAGACACAATGCTCTTTGGTACACCATGCAGACGTACTATCTCTTTGAAAAATAATTCTGCAACATGTGAAGCATCATCGGTTCTGTGGCATGGCACGAAATGAGATATTTTTGAGAATCGATCCACAACCACCAAAACCGAATCCTTCCCCCTTTGTGTTCTTGGCAGCCCAAGCACAAAATCCATACTCAAATCTACTCATGGTTGATCTGGTACAGGTAGCGGCATATATAATCCTTGTGAAGTCTCTTTGCTCTTTGCCTTTTTACAGGTAACGCACCTCTCAATGACGTGATGCACATCACGAATCATAGCTGGCCAATAAAAGTGCTCTTTCACCATCTCTAATGTTTTCTTCTCTCCAAAATGACCTGCCAATCCGCCACCATGAGCTTCTCTCACCAAAAGCTCTCGAATAGAACTGTTAGGAATGCACAGCCGACCTGACTTAAACAAGTATCCGTCATGCCTGTAATAGCCATTTACAGCTCCTTTCTCGCACTCTTCATAAATATTTGCAAATTTTGGATCGTCCTTGTATCGATCTATAATCAACTCAAATCCCATTAGTTTAGCATTAAGCAATGAAATCAAAGCATACCTCCTGAAAAGTGCATCAGCCACGATATTGACATTTCCTTTTTTGTATTTGATCACATAAGGAAAGGTTTCCAAGAATTCCATCCACTTGGCATGTCTACGATTCAGCTTGCTTTGTCCTTTTAAGTGCTTCAAAGACTCATGATCAGTATGGATGACGAACTCCTTTGGCAATAAATAATGTTGCCAAATCTCCAAAGCCCGAATCAAAGCGTAGAACTCCTTGTCATAGACAGAGTAGCTCAAGCTTGCACCATTCAACTTCTCACTGAAATATGCTATGGGACGCCCTTCTTGCATCAGAACAGCTCCAATGCCCACACCGAAGGCATCACATTCTACCTCAAAAGTCTTGAAAAAGTCGGGTAGAGCTAGAATGGGTGCTGAACTCAACTTCTCCTTGATCAACTCGAAGCTCCTTTGGGCTGCTTCAGTCCATTTGAATTCTCCTCCTTTCTTGATGCATTCAGTGATAGGAGCAAGAATAGTGCTGAAGTTCCTCACGAACCTCCGATAAAAGGATGCTAGACCATGAAAACTCCTCACTTCAGATACATTAGTAGGAACAGGCCACTCCTTGATCGCTTTCACCTTTTCCTCATCAACTTCCACTCCATGTTGTGACACAACATAGCCAAGAAAGACTATACGATCCTGACAAAAATGACACTTTTTGAGGTTGCCATATAGCTTCTCTTGTCGCATAACCTCAAAAACACTCCTGAGGTGCTCCATATGCTCTTCCTGATTTCTGCTAAAAATTAGAATATCATCAAAATATACAACCACAAAATCACCAATAAACTTACGCAGCACATGATTCATCAATCTCATGAATGTGCTAGGTGCGTTGGACAAGCCAAATGGCATGACCGTCCACTCATACAATCGAACTTGGTCTTGAATGCGGTTTTCCATTCATCACCTTCCTTCATGCGAATCTGATGGTATCCGCTCCTAAGGTCTATTTTTGAGAAGACCTTAGCTCCATGCAACTCATCAAGCATATCATCCAGTCGCGGGATTGGATAGCGATATTTTATTGTGATCTTGTTTATCGCCCTACTATCCACGCACATCCGCATAGATCCATCCTTCTTTGGTACCAACAGAGCTAGTACTGAACATGGGCTCATAGACTCCCTCACATAACCCTTCTCCAAAAGATCCGCAACTTGCCGCTGCAACTCCTTGGCCTCCTCGGGATTGCATCTATAGGCTGGTCTATTTGGTAGGGCAAACCCTGGAATGAGATCAATCTGATGCTCGATCCCTCTGATTGGTGGCAATCCTTTTGGTAATTCTTCCGGGAACACATCTATAAATTCCTCCAAGATCTCCTTCATTTGCGGTGGAAGGGAGACTTCTTCACTTGGAACCTGCTTAGCTACAAGAACAAAAATAAGTTCATGGTTAGTCAAAACTCGCTTCACTTCCCCCTTGTTGGCAAATAGATTCTCTTTCTTGCCCTTTTCAATCACAAGCTGATCCTTATGGACCTGTTGCGGGCTAAGTGGTGCCAACACTATGTTCTTCCCATTCTTGGCAAATGAATAGGTGTTTTTGAAGCCGTCATGAATAGCCCTCCGATCGTACTGCCAAGGCCTTCCCAAAAGAAGATGACTGGCTTTCATAGGAACCACATCACAAAAAACCTCATCTTTGTAGGACTTGCCAATAGAGAAAGATACTACAACCTGCTTTGTAACCTTCACATCACCATCGTCAGTAAGCCATTGCAATCTATAGGGACGGGGATGCTTCATAGTCACCAAATTAAGTTTTTCTACCAAAATAGTAGAAGCCACATTGGTACAGCTACCTCCATCAATGATAACACTACATACCTTATCATGGATGGTGCACCTGGTATGGAAGATATTTTCGCGCTGCTCATCATCCACTTTGGCTTGTAGGTTCAGGTTGCGACGAATAACCAACAGCTCTCCTTCATCTGCAAACTCCACATAATCTTCTTTTACCTCTTCCAAAATAGCCTCATCTTCACTTTCAATTTCTTCTTGTGACTCTCGAATGAACATCACCCTCTTGTTTGGACATTCAGAGGCTATATGACCGTAACCAAGACACTTGAAATACTTGATATCTCGACTTCGTCTGGGAGGTTGTGAATTTTTCATCTCTTTTTCTTTGGCCGTAGCTGTGACTCGCTTGCTAGAATCACCTTTTTCTACTTGTTTTGGCACCGTCTTAGGGACGGACCATGGTGATAAGGAAGATGAGTTGGTAGTCTTACTTGACTTACTTGCACCACGCTTGCGCTGTCTCTCCACCTTAACAGCAAGTTTGATCACATCGTCAAGGAACACATAAGATTGTAACTCCACCGTATCAGCAATCTCCTTATTCAAGCCTCCTAAGAACCTTGCAATGGTCTGTTCTTGAGGTTCTCGCAAATCGCATCTCATCCTCAGCATCTCAAATTCTTTGACATAATCCTCAACACACATCCCCCCTTGTCTCAAGCTTTGTAACTTGATGTACAGCTCCTGCTTATAATATTGAGGGACAAATCGCTTCTCCATGATCTGCTTCATAAGCCTCCAGTTTCGGATCTCCTCTTCTCCATCCCTCCTACGCTGAGCTTTCACATTCTCTCACCAAAGATTAGCATAATCAGTGAATTCAAGGGCAGCAAGTTTACATTTTTTTACCTCAGAATAATCTTGACATTCAAAGACCTTCTCCACACGTTGCACCCATTCCAGATATTCTTCGGATGAGCTGGTTCCTTTAAAGGATGGGATCCTCATCTTAATATTGTCTCCCAAACTCCTTTGCTGCCGCCTTTGCCATGAGTGTTCCTCCACACTATCATCATCTCCGGGTTCGTCATACTCCTCTTCATCATTGCGATCAACTCGTCGTGGTGCTGGATGGCCATGCCGCTGTGGTGGTGGGGGAAGTGTTGCCAACCACTCAAATGCTTGTGTTAGGCGATTGAGTTGCTCCATCATCTCTTCTTGACGCCGCTGGAGCCCCATAATCTGAGCTTGTTCCAGACTCATGCCTCTAGGAATGACAGGGGCCTCGTCTCCTCCAAACATGATTTGAATGTCAAGCACTCCCTCAGGCTCTGATACCAAACTGATGTGCCCAGACCTAAATAACTATCTTGTGTAGGTAAGAATAAAGATTGGAGCATAAGAAAAGAGAGAAAAAAAAAGAAACCTTTGAAATCTGATTGATAAAAAAATCGTCACAATTAGATCACAAAGGGGTAGAACGCCACACTCAAGAAAAGAAGAATGTGAGTGATAAGTTCTAGGGTTTATAACTCGCCACTAACACACAGGAGTTAGATAAGAGAAATCAGCAACACTCATTTTCATTCATTGAAATCTGAATTGAATACATAGATCGCCTTCCTTTATATAGATAAGAGAGGGAACATAAGACATTCAGTAAATGAAAGGAAATAACAGAATTTGACCATCATAGAAATGATGATGGCTATATCTTGCTACAAAGAAAATAATAGTGGCCGTATCTTGCTACTATGAAAATGATGGTGGCTGGAGATCATGGTGAATTAGGAAGAACAAAATAACTTTGGCTGCATCCTGCTACTATGGAAATGATGGTGGCTAGAGATCATGGTGAATTAGGAAGAACAAAACAACCTTGATTGCGTCTTGCTATTATGGAAATGATGGTGGCTGGAGATCATGGTGAATTAGGAAGAACATAACAAGCTTCTAAACTCGGCTCTTTTTTCAAGCAATAATTTTTTTCAAATTCCTGCCAAATCTGATTCGCACCATATCATCCTTCTACGCACGTGAGTAAAATCATTAATTTGGCTCTTGGATCCATATGTGGCATGTGATCATCTCTTTTTTCATGATGGTGCACATCAGTGGCACAACTCAGGAATCAGAATGCAACATCATCTACTTTAACTGGATCAACTAATAAACCACTCCTGCTGGCTGGTGTACAAATATGTAATTACATATCAAATCAAACTAGAATAACAGAAGAAACCCAAGGCTCCCATCCACCTATATACAAAAATATACGTTGGGTATGGTCATGATACAAAAACAAATAGAATACTAAATGTAAACAACACTTACCTCTAGTGTGCTTGTGATACCTAATGGGTTATCATGGATCCATTTGAAGGCAAATTATGCATTAGGCAAAAGCAGTTAACGACCAATTAGCTTCACCATCCATGCACCACCGAAGTAGAGACCTAACAGTGGCCCTGCCAACAGTATCTGGGTCAGCGGATCAGTTGACGGTGTAAGCACAGCGGCAGCGACAACAGCACCAACCACAACATATCTCCAGATGGAGAGCATTTGGTCCCCAGACACCAAACCAACCTGTCCCAACAAGAGCTGTATAACCGGAACCTGCAAATCAACAATTAAAAAGCTTGTGTCATAAGTCGGGAAGCCCTGGATACAAAATAGTAATTAGTATCAGCTTCCTTGACTTTGAACACTATCGGTCCTGCAACCAGAATCCACGACCCTTATCCAACAAACATCTCTAAAAAATCTATAGACATGACCAGGATCAATCCAATAAAACAACAACAGTTTTGGACTACCACTCAAGCCTTATACCTACTGAGAAGATCATATATTAACTGTTAAGATACTCTTGGTCTTCAACAGAAGCAATGACGATATTTGGATGCCAGAAAAAAAATGCATGGCATGAAAGATAAGACAGAAGGGTGGCCAATGTACTAATTGACAAAAAATAATAATAAATAACAATTGCAGAACACATATATCACAAGTAGCAGAACAAAATTGTATTTTTTTTTTCTTTTTTCTTTTCTTTTTTTTTTTTTGTGTGTGTGCTGCATGAACATGTATATGAGAGAATGAGATGGGCTGGAAAAAAAATTGACAAGTTCCATTGGAACTACGTGAGCATGCTATGAGATGTGTGCATGCCCAGAGAGAGAGAGAGAGAAAGCAAAGACAGCAGAAAACTTAGAAGGTATTATTTGTAATCTCTACTTACTCTGTCCATAAGAGAAAACCTGACTTGTCGAGGCATAATGTGGTTTCATGACAGGGATTTCTAAAGTAATATGCTCTCATATCAGAATTGAATAGAAATGTAATGGGAATATTCAACAGTACCTGAAATGACAATCCTGTGCTGAACATAAGCACAAGCACAAACTCAAAGTATTGATCAATAGACCATATTGACTCCACTGCCCCTTCCGCATAATTGACAAAGAAATTTAAGGCTGCTGGAGTTAGAATTGAATAGGAGAAAGCAATGCCAGCATAAAAGAGCACTGACGAGCCCAGGACAATAGGCCCTAGGAACCTTCTTTCGTCTCTTGTTAGACCAGGAAGAACAAATGCTATGACCTCATAGAGAATGACAGGACTCCCCAGAAGAAGCCCACAGTAACCAGATACCTGCTTAGCATTAAAACACTTATATCATAATGAGCAGAATCACTTCCTAAAACTGCTGCATATTGACAGATTTAAACCATCAGAAGTGCCATGAGTAAGAAAAAAAGCCCTTCATGGTAAATTCAATTTAGTTTTTAATTATACATGACTGAAGGTATATATTTATATATATCTATGTATATATATTTGGACCTTGTCTAATCCCACTGAAGTCGGTTTGAGACCCAGACAGAGGGAGGGAGGGGGAGGGGGGGTTTAAGAACCCAATGTGCTATAAATTGGATTTACTGAGTTGTATTAAACAAATACATCTGACGAGGAGTATCAGCTTCAAGAAAACTGGTGCAGTTACAAGACAAACAAAAAATATGCCTCAGCAGTAATTACATAGAATAGCATCTGATAAAGACAATAATAAGTAAAGACAGCCATTTTCTCAAAATTTTACCTTTAAAGTTGTAAAGAAAAACTCCCCAGGAGATAGTTGCAGAAAGCGAACTCCTTGAGCACTTACAGGTGCTTCAAGGAGCAATATTAAATCCTTTGAAAAAGCAAAGCAACCTAACATAGCAGCTCCTACAGCCAAAACAGAGACAAATATTCTCTGGCGAAGCTCCTCTAAATGGTCAAAAATGCTCATCTCTTTATCATCAGGAAGAAGTTCTTTGCTAGGATAAATAAAATTATAGAGAGTGCTTTGCCCATTATCTTGCTTGATGCTCTCTGGGGAGTCTTCTCGGAAGTTTTCTGCCACACCAAAAAGTTACCAATAGAATTTAGGTCATGGATAGCAAAGTTATGCATTTCTAGCAAAGTTATGTATTTCCATTCCATGTTGCATCTTCAGATAAATGATCATGGTTGCAGTACTTCCGAGCTAACCTAGCAAGATTTAGAAAGTTATGACCAGTACTAGGTAAGAACATCTGTTATTTCAAGACAAATTAGATAAATAAATAGGAAATTATCAGCGCAATTATAGCTTTATAAAGGTGCCAGTAAGTAACAGGACTCAATTGAACATTTGACAATAACTGCAGAAGACAGAGCAACTTCTGAAATCTCAAACAATTATATGAAGAATAGTTATGTATGAGTGAGAGTGGTTATAAACATGACCAAACCGGACATTCATTTTCATGGAGTGGCAACATAAAGTAATTGAACATAAGTTATATGCATATGCAGACATATAGCAATTCAAAAATTTGCATGAAATTCCATACTGTATACACTAGCCTTCATCCACAAGATAAGGTATTGTTATTTTTGGAGATCACCTTATTACTGGGAATCCAACAGTTATCCTCAGTATCAATACAGAACTATATGTAGACGCAGAAGGATGCTATGAAAGTGGTGAATCAAGGTTCTAATCCTTGCCTGCAATAAACAGCATAAAAGAAGGCATGAGGCACATGTCTAACATGTCCTTCATTGTCCATGCCAGCTTCTTTTACTCATAAATACCTCAAGCATTCTCCTTGGCCACTGGTAAGGAACTCATCTTGAGGCATCTAAGGAGTTAATTCTTGCAACATCTTCAAGTTAGATTTCATACAAAAAGAAAACTTCAGTATGCCTCAGCTGTTCTTGGGCATCTTATCGGTTAAAAACAGATCTAAGCAAATGTAATGCCTTAACTACGAGCAACTTTCCTAATATCCTTTACTCCAAAAGAGATAAAAAATGAAGGCCGTGAAAGTATACCTACTTCCATGGAATGAACTTACATTTTTGAGTTCATGAACCGATGTCCATTGGATCACTACCTTGCATGTTTAAACTTCCTTTGTCCCAGGTCTCAGTTTCATTTGAAGTCTTAACCAACAGTTCTAAAAACTATGAAAAACATGACACATGCATCCGTAATAACTCCTCCATTTATCCTGAGTTCTTCAAGGAGTAAGCATGATAGGTTTAATTTCAAAATATTTAGGGGGCATTCAAAAAGATGTCAGCTGAAGCTTGGCTTTTTAGGAGATAGGAGGGCTACAAAAGCTACAATAGCCCATTGACTTAACTTTAGGTAGGTATTATGTGCTACTTTACATGTGATTTCAAGCAGAGATTCCAATGCTTCCCATGTGTAGCAAATTACCTCGAGCATCCATTATTCAAGTAAGTGCCACTCATCTTTGGTTGATTTGAATATCCATTTCTTCCATGAACCTTGACAATATCTTTATCATTTTAATATTCTAAAGTTCCTTTACTATAGCTCCAAATATTCTGACAACTAGATGAGGATTTTTTTTTTTTTTTTGGTATGCTTGCCATAGAAAAGAAGAACCTTTATTAGTTATGCCTTGAACTTGGCAAGTGATGAGGAATGTTCATGATGACCAACTCCTATAATGAAAAGGGGAAAGAAAAGAGAAAAGAAACAGAGATGCTAAAGAGGATAAAGGAGATTTAAGAGAGAGTAGAGGAGAAAAGAAAAAAAGCTAGGCAGGGAAGAAGGAAAGAGGGAGGAACAAAAGTAGGGAGGGGAGAGATAAGAGGAAGAAAGTTGGAAGAGCAGGGATAAAAGAAGATGCAAAAAGAGGTTCCAGTCCAAAACCTTAAACACTACCATCCATTAAAGAGAATTGCATGCATAAAAAGGAAGGTTTTAAGTATAACGACTCATTAAAACTCAAACTTTACCCAGCATAATTTCACATATTAATTTCTTTGGATATAGTGTCACAATTAGTTTCCTTCTACCAAACTTCACCAATCAAAGAATTTTCAACCATCTCACTGAGAGAGGAAAGTGCAGACGCATATCAACCACTCTTGATACATGTTTTAAAAACCAAAATATAAAACCTGATTTCAGGCAAACACTTGTGCAACAATCTTCCGATCTGTGGTGCAACAATTCTAAGACATTCCCTCTAAAATCTCAATCCTGTTCACCCACATTCCATAGTAGAAAAAGTATATTTACAGATCACATGAAATCTATAATATTAGATAGAAACCACATAGTTATATCCTTTTTCTCTATATAGAACTCTACATTTATAAGCGTATCACAAACCCATATAACAAAGACAACTGAATCAACTAGCACCATCAAAACTCAAGTAAAAATCACAAAAGCAGGATATAATTTACCCCACATTCACCCCCTCTTCGTCCTTCTTCCTAATATTAAAAACCTAATAGCTGTCGGAATTACCGAAATAGATCAGATCATGGTACGCTTTTCTACTTCTTTGCGCTAGTAGGCTTCAAACTTGCAACAATATCACCAAATCATTAACACAGGAACAACTTTAAACCAACAAAGCTACAAAAACCAGACCTCGCTTCAGGAAAACTACTAAGTTAGAGCCAAACATAAAATTAAAAAAAAAAAAAAAATCGAAAGCCATGGTAAGTCGTGATTTTGTATGATTTTGCATGATTGTTAAGACAACAAGTCATGATACTGTCGCTTGCTTGTGTGGTGAAAATTCATAAAAATCCATCAGAGCATGAAATTGGAAAATTCTATGTTGAGTAGGATCTTCAAAGTTGATGTTTTTTCTTATTTCTATCATCAAAGTTTCTCATTTACCAACCAAACACTTCCCAAAAATCTCTAACTTCTAAAAATTAGAAAACATTGAATATGCGAAAATGATAACAATCCATACTTTTTAAGTTAGCAAATATCTGAAAATTGGAATCTCTAAGAAAATTCGAAGGAATAGTTGAAAAAAATGCAGAAAACCCTACCAGGTCTTTCCTCGACGGTGGCCCCAACACCGGCCAATAGCTGCTGCTGTTGCTGCCCCTCTCTGGCATCGTCTTCGAGAGCGGAGCGGAGGAGCCGACGATGCCTGTGGGGAGAGCTCGGGAAAGGCGTTACTTTGATCCGCGGGGCAGCGTACCGGTGCTGCTTGGCCGCACCAAGGCGGCGGAAGCAGCTGCTAATTTGTGGATGGGAGAGCAGAGCCGTGCTTCCCATCTCTCTTCTCTTTCTCTCGCTCTCTTCCTCTGGACTTTTCTCCTCCTTCTCGTTTAGAAGCGGGTCGAGAGGTGTGCCAGAAGTGGCTGCCGTAACCGCTAGATATTGTGACGGCTCTTTATTCCTCTCCTCTCGCTCTTCTTCTTTGTTTTCTTGACCCCGGTAATTAGTGGAATTTGCACGGCTCTGCCGCCAGCCAGACCCTGGTTCAAAACAACGGCATTCCTTAAATAAGCATTGGAGAGCTCATGTTATGTAGCAGAAAGATAGATCAATAGTGGCATTAAGATTAACAGATGATATTCGTTAAAAAAAAAAAAACACACAGTGTATGTATGGCCATTGTCCAATTATTTGTTATTTACATGATATTCTTGATATAAATAATATCTTCAAAATTCTTTTTTTCTCTCAAAAATATCATATAAAAATACTGTTACGTTTGGTGAACAATTTAAAAAATGACGACGTTATATTTTTGTTATAATTTTCTTATTTTAATGATAAATAATTTGAAAATACACAACATATTATAAATAATAGTCATTAATGATTTTTTTTTGGGTATAAGTCAATAATGATTTTGGTGGTGGCTTGGTACGATGGAATAATGCTACTATTGAAACCTTGCACCTAGCCACAACCGTATCCAAATGGTTGACAAAGATATTAAAATTATAGTCCAAGTTCAGTTTGAAATATAATGTAATATTTCCATCTTGTTATTAGGTCGAGCATTGCCATGGATGCATAGAACATTGGTCTATTAATGGTCACTTTGTTTAGAGATGCAATTGAGCTTAACAAAGTTGAGTATCAAGCCAATCTTAACTTCAGTTTTTTCGGTTTGGCTCATAATAAGATTAGATTTTAGCTTTTATTCGACCAAGTCAAGTTTTTATTTTGCAAATTAGCTCATATTTAGATACAGTCATCTATTAATGAAGCTTTTAGAATTTTCTAAGCCTGACTCATTTACTAAGTCAATACCAACGAGCTATAGTTGAGCCGATCTCATAACGTTCAAGAATAGCTCGAATCTTTATAGCCCTAATCCTATCATGCAGCATAAAGTTTCAGCTCTGATAGTTCCACACTATTAGATTTAGCGATGAAAATAGATTTGCTAAAAGGCCAAATTTTGTACTATTTGTCACACTTTTAAGAACTATGCAAAATTTTTACTGAAGACTGACCCCTTTTGCATAGGATTCATGGCCTATTTTCTTCTTCGCTTGTTATCTAATTATGACGTACGTATCGAAGGTAGCTATTAATTTGAGGAAAAATTATTGGTTGGACTTGGTTTATAGTGAATCATGGATAATTTATTAGTTAGGAGGAAAAAGGCATTAAATACATAGTAGGGCATGTTGTTAAGGAGACAAAAAATATTAAATACATGTTAGTATATGTTGTCATTATATATATAATTTAAAAAGAAAAAAGAAAAAAAGGATTAAATTGTTAGTGGTCCTTTATGAACCAAATCCCACCAATAATTTTTTCAATTTGAGATAGCCGGACCTATGGGTCATTATGCCATACTGGATCAGCAAAGACTAGGCTCCTTAACCCCATTTCCCTAAATCTCCATCACTCTCATCAGTTTCAAGCCCCAAGAATGGTGACTTCTAGTTTGCCCGGTCTCCATCCCTCAACCACTGAGGTGGTGAACAATGTGGAGCCGGCAATCTCTGAGGTACAATGGCCAACTATGGAGAAGAAGAATATTGCTAAAGATGTGCTTTATCATAGTAGCCAAATAACTAAGGCCGAGAAAATATGACTCGACCTATCAATCTGACTTATGTTCGATCTATCATAAACAGGTTTGGATTTAAGCTAAATAAATTTTGGTTATAAACAGATTGATCCTTTTAACCTGCTTAATATTTGGATCAGATTTGGATTTCAGTTATCTTATCCGTTTAACCGGTTTAATATTCAGATCAGGTTGAATCATATAACTTATTTAACTTATTTAACCTATTTAAGATCTATTTAATCTATTTAAAATCTGCTTAACCTGTTTCTGATCCATTTAATCTAACTTATTTAATCTATTTAATCTAACTCGATCTGTTTAATAAATAGATTAAACGAGTTGGATTGGATTATCTATTTAATAAATTAAATAGTCGAGTTCATATCTGAATTTTTGATCTGTTTAATAAACAATGGGATTCATATCTGAATTTTTGTTCCAACCCATATCGATCAGATCTGATCCGATCCAATTGCCATCCCTACCAATAACCCTACAAAACCCCCTCCATCCTCTCCCAAGACATTAATGGACTCGAACTATTTTGTTAGATCTTATCCCTCCGAAGCAAGGAGCCTCATTCAAGATCATACGAACAATACCTTGCTGGCTTAAGAAATTTGCCGTGTAAGTGGATTGAAGAAAATCTAAAATTCAAATCGATCCAAACTGAACTAGAGGATTGAATCGGATTTTTGGACTTTGATTTTAGATTTGTAGTTAATTTTTAAAAATTTTAGACTTTAAACTTAGATTTAGATTTAATGTTATAAAATTCAAATCTAATCTAAAGTCCAAACTATTGGTCTAAACCAAATCCAATCCATTCTTCTAGTTTGGACTTTTGGATTTTACATACACACACATATATATAAAATAAATTAATACTACAAAATAGTACTAATATAATAATATATATAATTTAACATATGTATATGTATATATATAATAATTTAATATTGTAATATAATACTTATATAATAATATTTATAATATAATTTAATATATACAATATATTTTTTTTGGTGAGATTAAATACTTGAATGAAAAAGAAGAAGGATTTTTAAAATTAAAAACCTTTTTTTTCTTTCATTTCAAAATTATTATAAATATCAATTGACTCAGCATTTGGATTTTTGGAACACGACTGATCCTCAAAGGTAATGAATGGAAAAAACAGCACGTCATTTCATTTTAAAGAAAAGGTATGAAAACATATTTATTTTGAATCAGAGAGAGAAATACACTGGAGTACCAATGTCCACCATGCATCTGAATATACATATGGTAATCATCCATTACCAGAGCACCTAGTTTACACGTGCGCTAATGCTTTTCAGGATAATATATATAATTTTATTTTATTAATATGATATGAAAATAGAAAAAGTATCATTTATCAATATATAATAATTTTTTTAAAAATATACAATAGAATAAATATACTATAAACTAAATATAGTATAAAATATAACAATAATATTTATAAAGTTTTTAATAAATAATTATGCATTTAATTTAACAATATAGTAATAATTAAGAATAACAAAATAATAATAATTAAATAAAAAACTAATAATAAAAGTAACAAAAACTATTGAATCGAACTCCTCTTTGATGTCAAGCTAGTAGCCACAAATAGTTATCATGGGAAGGGGTAGAAGAAAGGAACATATATAATGCATAACAAATATATATCATTACAGTTCAATTAGGTTATTTTATATAGTAAATAAACATACTACTAATAATATTCTTGACATAGAAAGGTAGTATAACATGAAATTGCTAGTAGTAGTACTAATATATAATGTTATCAGAATTAGGATCTTGCCTAGGATCGATGAAGGATCCTTAGAAATCAGGATTGAATCGTAGGATCGGATCGTAGAATCGTAAGTTTCTACGAACTTCAATAATCGTGAGATCCTAAATCCAATCGAATTCATATAACTTGATTTTGAATTAGGATCTAAATTACAGTTTAATGTATGCAAAAGTTCACAAATCCAGTCCAATCCAATTCAAACTTTTTAGACTGGATTGAATTGGACCAATAGAATATTTGGTTTGATTTTGGATCCAAATTTTCAAGTTCAAAATATTTTGGATTGAAATTAGATTTAAGTATAATCCAATCCAATTCAATCTATTTACACTCCTACCTTTGTAGCTGGTTTGAACCTCATGGCAAGGTTGCCTTTATCCATTTTCTTTATATCTGATTGGAACCCTGCAATGGTGGGTTCCAACCTTCAATGGCAAGTACCCTCCTCGATCTGGGCTATTCTTTTTCTGGTCTTCCATTTTTACCAGTATGTGATAATAGACAAAGGACCTCCAAACTAGATGGCATTGGATTTCAGAGAAGAGAGGAGGAAGTTCCTTGTGAATTTCCATATCCATCTCCATGTTGGCAGCTATTTTATCACTACTTTTTCAGTTGAAAGCGGCAACTGGGTTTCAAGGAACATAGAAGATGACCACCGTTAGTGAAACATGATTATAGCCATGAGACAAATTATTACAATACACATATCCAGTTTCAACAAAAAGCAGAAGAAAATAAAAGCCGAAAAAGCCCACGAGAAGGATACAATTAATCGACTTTAATGACAGCAGAAAGGGTTCTACGATTCAAGCTGGGCATACCAGATACCCTGGATCTTCACTTCCTTGGGAGTCTTAGCCCCCAAATCGGTATCAGAAGGCTGAACGCTCTCAAACACTCCGATCACCTCCCCCGACTCTGGCTTGCTCTTGGTCACGCTCAACGTGATCGACCCGGTCGACGACGACGTGTTCTTTATGTTCTCCTTGGTGAGCTCCTCCTCATCTCCTCTCCCTCCGGCCGGCAAAGCCACGGCATTGTCATAACCAGTAGAACCTCCCCTCCCCTTGGGGTCGAGGAACGACGAGCCCC
Source organism: Elaeis guineensis (assembly GCF_000442705.2). Taxonomy (NCBI): domain Eukaryota; kingdom Viridiplantae; phylum Streptophyta; class Magnoliopsida; order Arecales; family Arecaceae; genus Elaeis; species Elaeis guineensis. The sequence continues at coordinate 17,208,544 of NC_025998.2, read as the reverse complement.
GGTAGCTGGGCACCAAGAACTGCCCTCCGAAGCTCTCCGGCTTGCCCGAGGCCACGAGCTGCTTGATGGTAAACAGGAATGGCACTCTCTCGCCACCCGGGAGCTGGACGGTGACCGCGGCGTAGTCGATGCCATCCTTCTCCTCGAAGGTGACCGAGCCGTTGGGAGAGACCTCGAAGGGGCCCTCGATCTCGTCGAGAGTGTAGGTGAGGCGAGTCATGAGCTTGGTTTTCTGGAATTCAGGGGGGGCGTTCTTGCTGACGCCCTCGGCTTTGACGGTGAAGGAGGTGGGCTCGAGGCAGAGCTTCTTCATCTGGTACTTGCCGGGCTTGAAGGCGAATGAGTCGACGCCGCCCTCGATGGTCGGGCACTGGTTGGCGGTGCCCGTGCCCTTCACTTCCATGTATGTCTTGCTCTGGATCTCATCGTACGTCAGCCTCTTGGGCACTCCCTCTGCGTTCGCTCCCTGTTTCATGTGGCCACCGTGACAAGCGATTGGAGATGAAACAAAACTAGGAGAAAGAAACTTTATCTTTATACATAGATATAAAGTATATATCTAGAACAAATAATAATAATAATAATAAGGTTCAAAATTCTGATCCTCCTAAGTAGGAGCTACAAGAAGAAAGCATATACAGAGGTTTCTACTTTCTACTTCTATAACCATCATGAGAGCAGATCTTTTGGTGAATTGAATACTTCTTGGTTGTTAATTAGTGGCCTATGAAGAATTCCCAAGGGTCTAGCTCTAACTTGTGGGAAATTTTATTTGTAACATCTAAAGTTCGGGGAGGGATTGTATGTAAAAACGAAGTGTCGATAGCGTTTCTACCGCAACGACGAGGGCCGAGGTGGCGAGGGCGAAACCGGCGAGCTTGGTGGCGTCGGCGCATTTATGAGCCAGGTCTCGGAGATCCGACTGGAGCGAGCAGGTGAGCCGGGCTCCAGCCGGCTCGAAGCCGAAGGCCTTGGAGAGGTGAGAAGAGGTTCTCAGTTGCTGCCCGGCGAGGGTCCGGCCCGTAGCGCCGACCTTAGCCGGTTGCATCAACGTAGCCGCGGCTTGGAGCGACGCTGCCATCCTTCTCTTCTCCTTCGCTTCGCTCTCCCTCCCTCTCTCCCTTTCTCCGAGCAATCTATCCGAATCCCTTTTTGTGGGGGAGGGGACGTCTTATTTGGGCGGTGGATAAGAGGATCGGATAAGGGATTCTCTCTCATTGGTGCCCTGGAGCTATGGTGCCCGTTCTCTACCTTCACACGTGGCAGTCCAGTATGCTTGTCATTGTTCGTGTGTGGTGCTTATAGGATGTGGCCCAAGTGGGCCACTCTAGTCGCAGGATCACGGAAGCCAACCAATGGACACTTGCCGTGTCGAGTAAAAACAACCTCCGTCAACTCGAGCCCAATTGACGCCTGACGGCACCCACAATCGTGGTTGATTCCGTACTACCAAAGAAAACTTAAAATCGTTGTTAAACCTGCTTTTAGGATTCTCTGCTACACAAACACAGATATTAGATCCATAAGATCTTTCAGGCGGCTATGTATGAGGATAGTAATGGATTTCAGTTATTTATCTACTGCAATAGTAACTTTCTCTCATCAAACAATAACACTGTTACTACTGGGACTATGGTATTGAATGTGCTTGATGAACTGTGAGCATTGTCACATTACTGGATGGAAGGATGACTTACGAGATTTTTTACATCATGAAGAATTCTCACAATCTTGTGGAGGAAGAATGATAGGCTTTTATATCTTGATATGTAATGCTAATATAGTTAGAAGCGCAGAATGCAAAGCATATATGTGGCAATCAACATGTCACAGAGTTATCTTTCGTCAATTAAATTATGAAGGATACAAGTGTCTTACATGGAACTTACTTTAAGCTACCTATAGTCTAATAGAAAAACATTAAAGGGTTAGTTGATATGTGGGCAGTGTCATGATTTTTTTTTTTTCGTTATAAGAATCGGAATCAACATAATATTCAAAATATTACACTCTGGATCCATCATTTGGGTCGACCACGCGACATGACCATATAAACTCCTAGTAAGTCTTAAAAATCGTACAAAGCCTATAAAAATAGCTACATCGCTCGAACTCTACAATCAAACTCATCCAATGCTACATATCTTGAACTTTGGAAGAAAAGAAAAAATTAAAGATACGAGCATTACAGCCCAGTTAGAATCCCATCATAATTATACGGATATAATATGTAGTTCAAAATAATAAGTGAGCAAAATCAAAGAAAAATCATAAGTCATAAAATCTTGTATCAGGCATACAATACAACTTAGTAATTACATATATAAAACTACATCACAAATCATGTATTATCATAAATCTATCATAAACATTACCAGTGGATTCATATGACTCACAATTCATGGTTCATTAACATGTAATATATCAATGGTTGCTTTTCAGTTTGGATAATCATAGTTATGCTTCAGTCTATGACCGGCAAACCATACCTCATACTTTGATTCATGGTGGCAAACCATAATATCTGCACTTCAATTCACGATAGGAAATCAAAATATCCACATTTCGATCCACTGTGATAAATTTGAAATATCCGTACTTCAGCCCAAGGTGGCAAACTAGGATGGCATAATTTGGAGCAATCCAAGGTATCATGATTATGGATTCAACCTATGATCGACAATCATATAATGGCTAGTCCAAATCTTTTTACACAATCAATAAATTATTCAATAATTTTATATTATATTTTTTATTCAATTTTAAAATATCAGATATCATATTTTCAACGATCAAAACAATCCACATACGATACATATATATATATATATATATATATATATATATATATATATATATATATATATATATATATATATATATATATATGATAATAAATCTTATATCTAACATAAAGTCAAAAATCATCATGCATGGTGTAAAACATATATTAGTATATGGATGATCGATCTTTTACCTTGACTACTTTCACACTAGCAACCGATCTACTTATCGTATAGGCTCTGACTTTGTTAAAGAAAAGACCTTACTCTACTCCTAAAAGCGGTTGAGCCTCACATATCGTGGATGGGTTTCTGCATTTGTAACCAGTCCTAAGCAAGTTATAATTGGCCTGGAGGACATAAGAAGTTGATCACAAAATAAAAGCAGAGGGCATTACTGGAATCAAATAATTGTTTCTCAAGAAGTATTCTTTGAAGCCGCTTCTCTATAAACCATTAATGCAAACAACAAATCTTGACTTCCATGCACCATGATTTCTTTCTCAAACTTTATTCTGGAGCCTAAACCTATGTCAGATAATACTACCTCAAAAGGAATATAGGGGGAACATAGATCGTCGAGTAAAGGGGTCAGATACCTTAAGAAAGTGAAAGCCAATATGGAGCAAACAAGCCTAAGAAAGCAGAACCTTGGCGCTGATAGGAGTAGAAATTGATGGCTACACCTAGTAAAATGTTTTATTTCTCAAGATTTTCTTCCTAGAGCCTAAACCTGCATCAGCTAATACTACTTTCGGAGAAACATAAAGGAAATAGAGGTCCTCAAGAAGTAAACGAGTTGGATTCTTTAAGAAGATGGAATCCAACATGCAGCAAACAAGCATAAGAAAACAGAGCCTCTGCACCAGTAGGGGTAGAAAATGGTAATTGTGTCTCGTAGAGATATCCTTTACTTCCTAAAATAACACTTCCACACGAAGTGTGTGTGATTTGGTATCAGGAAGGGTCTCTGAACAACTTTAAGTCGGAAGAACCGTTTTTATATTTGAACAACCTTTGCAATCCATGTTTCAGTATCTAAGTATTGTCATTAGCTACTCCATCTATCTCATATACAGCTTTTAATTAATGTAATGAATAAGACAATAATGACTAAACATAAACAACGGCTATCTAAATCAACACAGAAACTGCAATCCTTGGTATATCATGTGTGCATATAACAAAAAGACATGTAGCAGTCGAACGACACAAAGTGGGAAGCCTTCAGACGGCATTTTTGTTCTGCTAATACAACCAATTTTGAAATGTAAACTAGTTCCTGTAATATTCCTTTCTAAAAATTCAAATATACTCCCCATCTCCTTTTTTTTTTTTTTCTTGTTTTTCTTTTTTTAAGGCCAAAATCCAAAGGTTCCAACAGACAGGATGTATTCACAATGAGAAATAGAGGGGGGAAAAGAAAAGCAAAAAAAAATAGATGGAGCAGCTTTCTCCGAACAGAGGCTTCGAATTCAAGGAAAATTGCAATAATATATGGAAGAAGAAAATGCACTGAAGTTCTTGGTTTCTTAAACAATTAATCAGAAATAATAAGCAGGACAATTAGATGGCAGAACTTTACCAAGAAAAAGCTAACATAAACATAGGTGTCCTGCATAACCAGGTGAAAAGAAAGGGTTTTTGGATTTGAATGATTTTGCCTCTTCAATAGCCTTATTTACTTCCTCCTTTTTTACAGGTCGCCGTTGTGGTATTAGACTTGGCATTCGCCATACCTTTGCGACAACTACAAGAAGCAAGATCACATACAACGCTTAGCACTATCTGGAAAAAAAAATCTAAGAAATGATTCACAAACATGAGAATTGGCAAATTTATGAAGACTCAATCAGAAAATCACGATATTTGTTCAGAATGGCAAACGCTCACCTTCCCCACGTCGAGTTCATCATTACTCTTTAGCAATTTTAAGGGTTCCGAAACCTGAATAGATGGTTTCGAGGCACTGATTTTACTGAGTCTGCCTAGCTTCTTAGTTAAGGATTTTGCTGTTGACGTTGGAGAATGAGGACTAGTTTTAGGAGCTGGAACTCAGAAGTTAAGCATATTAGCAAAATCTTGTGCAAGCAGCGCAAAAGAAGAAACATAGTTTTTCAGAAAAATGAACGAGCATTACCACTTGATTTCTCACTAAGATTGCATTTGATGCATCGCTAGACAATCTTGAAAGATAATATGGATTGCTTTCAATATAGATTACCACTATTAAATTATCAATAATATTGATTATTGTGTTTGATACACACAGATAATGTTGCAGTAAAATTATTGAGAATCTTGATTGACAAATTTGGTGTCACGCCCCCGACCCGAGATTGTGAGTCGAGGGTCATGGCAACCGCCGCATACTTATAGAATACTTTTCCCATAAGCATGCAAGGCATCTCATCATGATATCTTCACAAACAGTTAAATAATTTTTTTTTTTTAATATCTCAATAAATTCAACAATAATTCAAAGGCTTTGCATCAAATTCAATAAGCCTTCCAACCTAAAATAAAAGTACGAAGATTCTGCTTCTGATCACTCCTCTATTCATATCTTGTATCATCTTAATTCCTCAACATCTGTAAAAACAGTAAAATAAGAGGTAATGAGCTAGACAGCCCAGTAAGCAACGATCACTTCTCAACAGATTTCATCAGGCATATAAGTAAATAATCATTTATAGAAAATAAGCATATAGAGTTCATCAATTCGAAATCAATTTCAATTATGCAATATAATTCATGCCAAATTCATTTCTTTTTCGAAATTTCAAATTTCTTTCGGGATTTCAATTTCTTTTGTTCTTCAATTTCTTTTCGTCAACCATGAGCTATGACCACATTATCCCTGTGGCAGGGTCATAATACCGCGTATCTGCTTGCGGTGGGCTGCGAATCATCTGGCAGCCAAGTCCTTTGGAACCGCCGGTCTAACTGGCGTTTTGTCGCTGGTCTATCTGGCGACATGTCGCTGGTCTTACTGGCGACATAAATCCTCAGGACAGTCAATTGCCAACGTATATGCCCCCGTTGGCGGGGTCCTCAACACAGTCAGGTTGTCAATTCTTATTGTTTCTTATATCATAATTCTTCATAAATCATGTTTCATATTCTAATTTCGATAATAAAACATATAATCATGTAGTATCGAAATCAATCAATATAATGCATCATAAAATCAATATATTCAATCATGCTTCATCATAACATTTCAAATAAGATATTTTTATAACAAAAATACCATTCATCCAATTCATGCATCGTTTCACAAATCATGTCAGAAGAATACACTATAATTTGCCGATGAATCTAGAAAAGGTGAAACATTACTTACCTCGAACGCATTCCAATAAATCCATAAAATTCTATAAATTTTCTTCCAAAAATTCTGTTCGTAGATCATATCGCGATATCCCATGATCAAACATCCACAATCCTATACAGAATCAATTTGAATAATTAGAAAGAATACGAATTCTATATTTCAACGGTTTAGATTGGGTCCGATCATCTAATTTCATCTAATCAAAATCTAATTAGGACCTAAACGATCCAAAGTTTGACTATCAGATCAAATCGGATTCGAAGTGATAGGACCAAGGTTTCTTCATCGATTTCATAAAATCAAGTGGAGAGAGAAAATCAGAGGAGAGAGAATTCATGAGGTACAATTCGAATTGATCAGATGATACAATCCAACATTACGATGGGTCCAATATCTCGATTGGTGAAATTAATGTGATCAAATCAAGTCATGGCTAGATCGGAAATCATGAATGATCAAATCTAAAGATTCATGGTCTGATTAGAGTGGGTGCAGTACGTTGTCTGACAATCATGGATCAGGGTTCTTCATTAGAATCAGATCAGACTTATTAAAAGAAATTTCTTCATTCATAACTTTTTTTTTAGAGAGAGAATCAATCAAGAGAGAGAATATTTTAGAGAGAGAAAATTCTAGAGAGAGAAAATTCTAGAGAGAGAAAACTCATCTTGAATTCTTCAGACAATATGATTCAACAAATTCGATCGATCAGATCAAATCATGCTAAGATTATCATGTGGACAATTCAATAAGATCATGAGAAATAAAATCTAAAAATACTTGATCTGATCAAAGTGGAGGTCGGTGTACCGTCCGACGATCACGGATCAAAAATCCATCACGAGGATCATTTAAATTCATCGTCATTCTTCTCAAAATTCTAGAAATCTTAAGAGAGAGAAATAATCTAGAGAGAGAATTCTAGAGAGAGGAGAAAGTCTAATTTTAGAGAGAGAAAGTCAGGGTTCAGACTGAAGTGAAAAGAGAGAAGAGAGAGAAACTCTCTCTCTCATCAATTTCAATTTTTTTTCCTTTTCTTTTTCTTTTCTTTTTCTTCTTTTCTTTTTCTTCTTTTTCTTTTTCTTCTTTTTCTTCTTTTCTTCTTTTTTTTTTCCTGGTTCTTCCCACGCCGGAACAGAGGACCGGCGTGGCCCATGTTTTGCCGGGCCGTTCAGGCCACGGCCGCCGCGGCGGAGGCCGGCGGCCGACGGGGGCCACTCCCCCGGTTACGGAGGGGCGTGGCCGGCGATCAATTCCGATCGCCGGCGCCGGAAAATCCAAAGAAAAAAGCTCAAAAACAGGGTCTCTTTTCCGTTCGGAAATCGGCGACTCTCGTCGCCGGCAGCTGCGCACAGCAGCATGGGAGGAAGGGGAAGAAGGAAGGGAAGAAGAAGGAGACTTACCTCAGCCTCCGGAGACCTCGCCGGCGAGCAATTACGGCGAGAATCGAACGGTGTCCGCGGCTCTAATTCGAGGAAATCGGAGAGAAAGAGAGAGGGAGGAAGCCAATGATCGGTCTCAAGAGGGAGAGGATCTTCTTATAGAGGACCCTAGGACTCCGAGGGGTCCTAGGAGTCCTAATTTGCCGGGAATCGCCGGAGAAGAAGACTCCTACCGGGAGTCTTCTTCCCGGTTGCTCTGTTTTTTTTTTTTTTTTTTTTTGGGCTTTGATCGACTGGCTGGGCTGGGCTTGGTTGGGCTATCACATTCTTCACCCCTAAAAAAAATTTCGTCCTCAAAATTTTTCTTGCTTGAGTCTTCATACTTTCTTACTTGAATCTCATCCACAAATATTCTAATTCTTGATATAAATTCATTCTTAAATCATTTCATAAGAAAAAGTCGGTACATCAAATATCTATCTGAAACGGAACCATTCATTTTCTTATTTATCAAGATCCACGTCTCAAAGATTTTCAATGTTTCAAGATTTCGAAATTATGATCTTATTTTCTGTAAAAATTAACATTCAATATCTCATGACTCAAATTAAAATCAAATCTATCTCTTGTGAATAGAAGAGGATCAATGTCTCTATTCTTGCATAAGAACTTCATTCATCATCATCATTCATTTTTTTTTTTATATTTATTTCAAAATATTTACCACTCTTAATTTCAACCCATCATAAGATAGGAAAAACATACTTATGTGAATCATTTGATGATATCACAATCAATCAAAATTCAAAAATATTTCTCTTATTCATACTTTCAAAGGTTTAAGATTTATCATTTCAATCTCATTCTCGAACTTTTGATATTTTATTTCTCGATGCAACTTCATCATTAAGTCATTTCATAAAGATCAATATCATCATTGTTGATTGAATCAATATCACTATTTCTAGTCATCGAAATTTTCTTACTCAAACCCTCAAACTCTTAAATATTCTAAGTATATCAATTTTCTTTATCTAAATATTAACATCTCTTAATTAATCGATTCATTATCAAATTATGAATAACTCAATCCATCTTTTGTAGAACAATCGTCAATATCAATAGATAACCTTAATCTTTTTCATTCAGTCGGAGAAATAATAATAATCAAAAGAGTTCAAACTTCAAATTTCATTATACTCTGGAGATAATTATTTGAGTATACTAATCTAAGATCAAAATCATCATTCGATAAACAATCTCAAATTCTTCTTAATAAATAAAGAATTATAAATTTTAATTCTAGAATAGAGAAAATTTATCTCTAAATATTTAAATCTAAAATCAAAAATCAAAGGTCCACTCATCCTAGAATTAGGATGCTAATTATTTTTGTAGCATAGTAAGTGGAAGCACTACTTTTAAAAGTCACCTTAGGATATCTAAAATGATTCAAAATTTTAAAATATTATTCTTTCTAATGTCAATAAATTTTCTTGCATCAAACCATATCATCTATCATAATTCTTTGACTCAAAGAATCAAGATTCCTGACTTACTCAAAGTAATCCAAATTACCATGCTTCCGCTGCGCACTCTGATTTAACAGTCAAAATTTCTTAGGTTCACCAAAAAAAGTTTGATCAAATTATTTCTTTATCCAAAAATTTTAAATTTCAATTGAAATCAAAGATTAACTTTCAATTCTCATTCATACCTTTACTGGTGTACAATAATCTTGATTAACCCTTGAGTCCAATATCATATTTAAACCATCATATAGATTTACTATAATCAATATGAATCAAATCTCAATTCTCATATCAATTCAATTCGATAATTTTCAAACCAAAAATCTTTATAAGTCAAATCAACGAGAAAATTCTTCGATGCTCCATCAAATTTGGACATAATCTGAATATATATGAATTTCAAATCATTATTATTGTTATTTTTTTTCTAAAATTTCTATCATCAGAATCTTCAATATCTATCAAATATCCTTTCATAACAATCATACAAGCTTCAAAAATCAAATCTCCATTTAATAGTAGATTCAATTAAGGACCTCGTTAACAAAAGCAAAGGAACTCCATATCAATTCCTAAATCCAAAATTTCTAAATTATAAAATTCACATGGATCCCTTAGTCTGAAATAAATATAAATCAGATCTTTTATCTTAATCTGAAGATATCAATTTTTCATTAACAACCTCAACAATAATATCAGAAAATCTCTTGATCAACTTAGATACGAAGTCTTTAAATTAAAATTTCATACACATCATATAGTCTCTAAGAGACATAATAAGATCCATTATTTAGATCTAAGGATGATGATTAAAGATTCCAGTACGATGAATATTCTACAACCTCATAATCGATTTCATCAATAAGAAATAGGTTTCTTTACAATATCCTCAAATATACATTCATCCTAATATGCCACTTTATATATAATCTACATATCAAATTCAATTTCGATAAATATTCCAATCAAGCATCATAAAAAAAACTTTCTTAGCCCATTCTGGAATAACATTTTATCGTCAAGTCTTTATCTTGCTAATAATAGTCAACTTCTCAACTAGAAGTAATATCATAGTATTATTCTCACATCGAATTTGAACTTACGATTCACTTGAATAACCAATGATCAAATTAATAACCATAATGCACAATAAAATTTTATATCAATCCTTTTGTGATTACTTTCGATCAAGATCTAACTAATCATATCATGATCTATAGATCATCCATCATTTTTCAAACTCCATATGTCATAATCTCTTGCGATCCTTTTATACATAATCTCAATATTTAATCAAAAATTTTAAATATTTCTCCCACTACAATCATCAAAGATCTACACTATAATGTCCCTAGTGTCTATCCACTTACACCCATTCTATATCTGATTCTATGTTTCATAATTCATCTACTTATGCTCTGATACCATATTAATTGTCACACCCCCGACCCGAGATTGTGAGTCGAGGTCATGGCAACCGCCGCATACTTATAGAATACTTTTCCCATAAGCATGCAAGGCATCTCATCATGATATCTTCACAAACAGTTAAATAATTTTTTTTTTTTAATATCTCAATAAATTCAACAATAATTCAAAGGCTTTGCATCAAATTCAATAAGCCTTCCAACCTAAAATAAAAGTACGAAGATTCTGCTTCTGATCACTCCTCTATTCATATCTTGTATCATCTTAATTCCTCAACATCTGTAAAAACAGTAAAATAAGAGGTAACGAGCTAGACAGCCCAGTAAGCAACGATCACTTCTCAACAGATTTCATCAGGCATATAAGTAAATAATTATTTATAGAAAATAAGCATATAGAGTTCATCAATTCGAAATCAATTTCAATTATGCAATATAATTCATGCCAAATTCATTTCTTTTTCGAAATTTCAAATTTCTTTCGGGATTTCAATTTCTTTTGTTCTTCAATTTCTTTTCGTCAACCATGAGCTATGACCACATTATCCCTGTGGCAGGGTCATAATACCGCGTATCTGCTTGCGGTGGGCTGCGAATCATCTGGCAGCCAAGTCCTTTGAACCGCTGGTCTAACTGGCGGTTTTGTCGCTGGTCTATCTGGCGACATGTCGCTGGTCTTACTGGCGACATAAATCCTCAGGACAGTCAATTGCCAACGTATATGCCCCCGTTGGTAGGGTCCTCAACACAGTCAGGTTGTCAATTCTTATTGTTTCTTATATCATAATTCTTCATAAATCATGTTTCATATTCTAATTTCGATAATAAAACATATAATCATGTAGTATCGAAATCAATCAATATAATGCATCATGAAATAATATATTCAATCATGCTTCATCATAACATTTCAAATAAGATATTTTTATAACAAAAATACCATTCATCCAATTCATGCATCGTTTCACAAATCATGTCAGAAGAATACACTATAATTTGCCGATGAATCTAGAAAAGGTGAAACATTACTTACCTCGAACGCATTCCAATAAATCCATAAAATTCTATAAATTTTCTTCCAAAAATTCTGTTCGTAGATCATATCGCGATATCCCATGATCAAACATCCACAATCCTATACAGAATCAATTTGAATAATTAGAAAGAATACGAATTCTATATTTTAACGGTTTAGATTGGGTCCGATCATCTAATTTCATCTAATCAAAATCTAATTATGACCTAAACGATCCAAAGTTTGACTATCAGATCAAATCGGATTCGAAGTGATAGGACCAAGGTTTCTTCATCGATTTCATAAAATCAAGTGGAGAGAGAAAATCAGAGGAGAGAGAATTCATGAGGTACAATTTGAATTGATCAGATGATACAATCCAACATTACGATGGGTCCAATATCTCGATTGGTGAAATTAATGTGATCAAATCAAGTCATGGCTAGATCGGAAATCATGAATGATCAAATCTAAAGATTCATGGTCTGATTAGAGTGGGTGCCAGTACGTTGTCTGACAATCATGGATCAGGGTTCTTCATTAGAATCAGATCAGACTTATTAAAAGAAATTTCTTCATTCACTAATTTTTTTTTAGAGAGAGAATCAATCAAGAGAGAGAATATTTTAGAGAGAGAAAATTCTAGAGATAGAAAATTTAGAGAGAGAAAACTCATCTTGAATTCTTCAGACAATATGATTCAACAATTCGATCGATCAGATCAAATCATGCTAAGATTATCATGTGGACAATTCAATAAGATCATGAGAAATAAAATCTAAAAATACTTGATCTGATCAAATGGAGGTCGGTGTACCGTCCGACGATCACGGATCAAAAATCCATCACGAGGATCATTTAAATTCATCGTCATTCTTCTCAAAATTCTAGAAATCTTAGGAGAGAGAAATAATCTAGAGAGAGAATTCTAGAGAGAAAGTAGAGAGAGAAAGTCTAATTCTAGAAGAGAAAATCAGGGTTCAGACTGAAGTGAAAAGAGAGAAGAGAGAGAAACTCTCTCTCTCATCAATTTCAATTTTTTTTTCCTTTTCTTTTTCTTTTCTTTTTCTTTTCTTTTCTTTTTCTTCTTTTTCTTTTTCTTCTTTTTCTTCTTTTCTTCTTTTTTTTTTCCTGGTTCTTCCCACGCCGGAACAGAGGACCGGCGTGGCCCATGTTTTGCCGGGCCGTTCAGGCCACGGCCGCCGTGGTGGAGGCCGGCGGCCGACGGGGGCCACTCCCCCGGTTACGGAGGGGCATGGCCGGCGATCAATTCCGATCGCCGGCGCCGGAAAATCCAAAGAAAAAAGCTCAAAAACAGGGTCTCTTTCCCGTTCGGAAATCGGCGACTCTCGTCGCCGGCAGCCGCGCACAGCAGCATGGGAGGAAGGGGAAGAAGGAAGGGAAGAAGAAGGAGACTTACCTCAGCCTCCGGAGACCTCGCCAGCGAGCAATTACGGCGAGAATCGAACGGTGTCCGCGGCTCTAATTCGAGGAAATCGGAGAGAAAGAGAGAGGGAGGAAGCCAATGATCGGTCTCAAGAGGGAGAGGATCTTCTTATAGAGGACCCTAGGAGTCCTAATTTGCCCGGAATCGCCGGAGAAGAAGACTCCTACCGGGAGTCTTCTTCCCGGTTGCTCTGTTTTTTTTTTTTTTTTTTTTTTGGGCTTTGATCGACTGGCTGGGTGGGCTTGGTTGGGCTATCACATTTGGTATGACAATTAGATTATCAGTAATATGAAATCAAATTTTAAAATATTCTCATAAAATTTTATGAAATTTTGAATTACTAGAGAAGAGTTTGATTTTATCTTCTAAATTTAAATCAAAATTTTCAAGATATGCCTAACGAGAGGAGGCAGTGGCTGGGTAGGTGGAGGAGGGAATAGCAGTGATGGAGGCGAGGGAGTAGAGGTCGATGCTGGTGTAAAAGTGGGGGCCATGATCGGAGATGACTAAGGCATGGGTAGAGGGGAGGCAGTTGAGGGTGGCGAGGGCTTGGGGGAGTTTAGATAAGAAGAGAAGGTGAGAGCCATCGAGAAGGGGGTTGGAGGGGTGGGTTTTATATGATTTTTTTTAGAGATAATTTTATCTAATTTTTTTTTTATAATATTATCAAACAAGTGGTAATCTGCACAACTACCTCTCCCCAAGGTAATCTAGATTACCAATGCAATCTACATTACCACCTAAAAAGCATTCCAAATATAATAATCTGATGGGCTCATATGAAATTGTTGGCAATCTGAATAGATTACTAGCTACCAAACACAACCTAAAGCTTTTTTTGTAACAAAAAATAACTCACAATGCCCTCTCTAAAATTTTGTCTTAGCCTTGCTTGCTATTGCAGTACATCGATCGGAGACAATGGAGTTCTTATTCAAGGGCTTCTCTCTTGTAGTATTTTTCTGAAGTTTATACGAATTCGAAAGTAAGCTTCCCTTGTTCTTTTGTTTTCTCACTGCATTAGATCTCCGTGGTGTAGCCAAAGCTCTGGAAGGTGGGCTAGATTATATGTAAATAATGACCAAAGATGACCCAAATAGATGATAACAATGGCACAAAATGAGCTATTCAAATCAACTTGAGATATTGTAACAATTTTTTTGTTGGTAGAAATAAAGCACTCATACATTGTGAGTATGAATACAATCAAAAAGATCGAAAAGAAGAATATCACGGAAAGCTCTCGGCACCTCAGCCAACTCAGTCCACACAACTTCACCGAAGTGCTCAGCCACAAAAGAGGCCATCCAATCTGCCACACTATTGGCCCCTCAGTAGATGTGCCTGAAGTTAGTCGATAAGCAACTCCGTATAAGACATCAAATGTCATCGAGAAGAGAATGAGCATCCCTGACCTTCAAGTGCTTTCACAACTAGCCAATGGCTGTAGATGAATCACCTTCTATCATCAGTCTCTCCATCTGCAGCTGCAACCGTGCGAAGAAGACATCTACCCAGACTGCCCGCAGCTCAGCTACAGAAATAGTACAATCAAAAAAGTGACATCAGTCAACTATCATAAATTTGGAGTCAGGTCATGGATGACAAAGCCAGTGCCACCTTTGAGATCTCTCACAAGATCATTGAAATTGACCTTACGAAAACTCAGGGATGGGGGCCTCAGATGATGAACAGCACATGGGTTGCCACCAGAGCAGTTAGAAAGTTTCAGATGTCCTAAGTAATGAAGATCGAACCATCCACCATCACTTCAATAATATTTTGGTTTGGATCAGTGTATGCTGTACAGTGAGTCTCATCATCTACTAAGATGCTTTAAAGGTTCTCCAATTTCAGACAAACCAAATGTACTATGCTATATACGTCATTCTGATCCTAGACTTCCTAGTAGAATCACTTTATAAACTTCTTGAAACTCCAGAAAAAAATTGAACAGGCTCCATGATGGCACATGCCATCCGAGAGAGAACCCCGCCAGTGTCCAAAAAGATTGCTTCGAGAGCAGACCTTGCATCGCGAGGCAATTAATGCTCCTCATTCCAAAACTTTTACTTGCAAACAAAATCAGAGCTTTCGAATTATGCTTGCCCAAAACCTTCCTTCACTCGCCGCCGTCGCTTCCATGGAGGATGGTGATGTGACTACCACATGGCCTAGCTAAGAATGCGGCCTTCTTCTTGCAAGAAGTCGCATAAAAAACCAGCACCGAGAAGTGCAATGCGGCCTCATACTGGAAAACCAAAAAATCTCCAAGCTCAATAGAATGGCTAGAAATGAATTCCTTCCACCTGTTCTTGAACAAAACCTCTTTTGAACTCTTCACCAACTCCACATTCCATTCCCCGCCACTCGGCCCTTTCAAAGATGCGGTTCCCGATGACTCATGCTCGATGTATTCATGGAATGCAGGTAGTATTTTCGATGAAACTCCCGAAAGATTCCAACTTTTAGCAATCTTGTGGATTAAGATTTAATCTCTAATCCAAGGAAACCCTGAATAACCCTAAATCTTGAAAGAAAGTGAGGAAGGAGATAGAGGAAATACCAGGTAGTTGGAGGAGAGGCAGGGGAAGTATACCTTGAAAAAAATGCGGGCTTGATCTCGCCATGTGAGAGTACTTGATCACTTTCTTTGCTCTAATTATGGATTTTGGAAGCCTTTTGATAGTTTTTCTCTTCGCACCGGCTTCGAAATTGGGGATTTTTTTGGTCCTCTTAGTGGCACATTTGAGGTTTCTAATTACTGAAGCCTAGAAGCCCTACAATTTTGAACTCTTATGATGGGATGCAACGGAGACGAGAACAAGTGTAATGTTTCCTAGGTCGTTATCAAACTAAATGATGATGGTGAAACCAATCAGTTGAATGGGTAATGTATGGTGCCAAGAAACTTCTGGGAGACGCATGGTGTTTTGTAGCTTGAGTTGATGACGTGTCGATATAATAGTGGACTACTATGCTGGCATGAAGTTAGACATCGCATTTGATCTACTAAGACCAGCTCCCAGAGCATTTGGTTCATGGAGGAAAAAAAATAATAATTTCTCACAAACGAAAAGAAGATCTCTTATTTGATTAGGATTTTAAATAAAAAAAAATAAATTTTTTTTTCATTGGGAAAACACTCCTTACATTTCATAAGAAGCAAAAATTTATAAAAAAAATATATTTTGAAACTCTCCATGAGATAGAATTGATGATATATTTTTTTAAAATATCTTTTTAAGACGTATGGTTAATATTTTGTAAAATATTAATAGATGATTAGGATGAAATAATGAATATAATATTAATATTATCTTAATATTTATATGAATATGGTATAATTTTTATATCAATATTATAATATTTATTATATTTTAATATTTTTAATATTTATATTAATATAATATTTTTATTAATAAATTAATATTTTATCTTAATATAATACTATATTTATTATATTAAAATATTAATATAATATCAATATTAGTATTATATTAATATAATAATTTATTATGATCTAATATTATACTATAATATATTAATAGTATATTTGTATTAATATAAATATAATATTATTATTTATATAAAGTTTAAGAATAAAGAGATATGATCTTATATCTATTAAGGGTGTAATAGATATTCTACATAGTTTTTCTAGAAAAATGAGTGTTCGACCAAACATAAGCTACTTTACAATAAGTCATTTTTATATGATGAACTAAATATGTCAAAATCCTATTCTTAAGAAATAATTTTTCAAAAATTATTTTTAAGAAGAAAAGTTCTTCTCATCAATCAAACGAGTCCGAAATAGATTATGGAGGAAAATCGAGCCTTGGGTTTGGAAAAAAGATCCAGGGCTGAATCTTTGAGGTTGCTTCTCAGGTTGAAGGTGACTCGTCTATGTTTTTCCATTCTAAAAAGATTCTTTTTATTTTTTCAAATCAAATATTAGATATTTATGAAAATATCACTATTGTGTTATGGCATCTTTTTTTTCTTTTAATGGATGATATAGTCTGGATCCAATCACAATCGATATAGTAAAATTACTAATCAGAGCCTATCACGAAGCCTTTACCTCAACCAACTAGTTTTTATTGTGTGACTACTCTGAAAGCATGCAAAGATGCTCAAATCTCCTTCATTTGATTAAATTTATCCACAATGGTGGAACAGCCTCCATAACCATGAAATATATGAGTTAATCACCCAATGATATCTTTTAAATGTGTGAGTGGTTATTCACAACAGCCATCCTTGTATGTTCCAAAATTCTATCACGGTGGGCTTCATCCCCTGCCTATATAAATTGCTCCAAGAGATCTTCCAGATATGTCGAGTCTCAACTCATAAGTTCCAAGCTCAAGTTTGATTAGGCCAACTCTGCGATATAATTCTCTATTTTGAACTCTTTGAGTTCTCTCTCTCTCTCTCTCACCTACTTAGAATTTCTCATGTTTCATTGATGATTATATAACTTAGGTATCAAAGGGGCCTCTGTCTGACACTCCCTAATGAGCAAAGTTGTGGTGTTTTAGGATCGATCCCACTATTAAAGTGAATATCTAGCCAATATCACCTATCCTTCAAGGTGCTTCGAGATAGGCCACTAACTCCTTAAATCCTAGCCAATATAAAGGTATTTAAGGTTGAAAAAAATAATTAAATTCATGTTTAGTTAGAAATTGAGCTTGATTTCTAATCTCTTTAGCAGCAAGCAAACCAAGCAAGCTATATTTAACTCTCAAATGCGCAACTCTATTTTGCAAAACATATACATAGATGAATGATTTATATATAAAATATTATAATATAATAGTTAATATCATATTATAAATTATTTATATATTTATCTAATATAAATTAATAAAAAATATAAAAAATATTTAATTATAATATAAAATTATAATAAATAATAGATTAGACTATGTAATTAAAAGCCTTGAAAGATATATCTCTCTTCTTAGTCCTGTTAAATAAGTTGCTCATGAATAGCTCGAGTTTAACTCATAATTAAATAAGCTAGCTCAAGCTTGACTAGATTATAAAATGACCTGGGCCAAAGTCATGTGAGACTTCATGTTTGGCTCAATTACCACCCCCCAACCCAAAAAAAAGGTAATTTTGTATTTATTATCATTAGTAATGAAAGTATACATTATAGTTATATGAATTATAATAAATATAAATAAAAAATAATCAAAAGAAAGAAAAACAAATTCAAAATAGTTTTTAGTGAAATTCAATATATAAATAATAAATAGAAAAATAAGATACACACAATCAAGTTATGAACTTCTAAAAACATGATTAAATATAAATTTTGAGAATTCTTAAATTATTCAAAATAAAAATAAAATTAAAATTGATATATCATGTTGGACTAAGTTGGATCTATAAGATGTTCAACTGGACATGGGCCAGATGTTATGACCCAACTCGAGTTGGTGAGTAAAATCTCTATTCAAGTCTTTGTAAAATTGGGACAAAGAAGTTCGTTCTAAGTAGGAGTGGCAAAAATTGACTCGATTTAGAAATTTGTTCTGGCCTAACATAATTTGAACCACATTTTATTCAAAAGATTCTGAGTTCAAGTGAGTATATGTCAATTTTTCAACCCATATCTTAAGCAAAATCTCAATTTCACATAGGGTAGAGCTTTTTATCTCCTATCTATTTAATAAGTACAAAGATGTTTGGTAAAAATATTAGATAGGAGGTAGAATTTGAACTCAAATTATTGGTGTCGTACATAAAATGATTTTAACAATCCAAATAATTTTAACTAAAAGATTTACTTTTCCAAGGTCATGTTTGTTGGCATCACCTATTTTTGAGCAATAAAAAATTATTCCCATTCATCTTTCTTAATATATAAGAATAATGATTAATTCTCCAACATATGTTTCCTTGAGAAATAATTATGTTTACATTTAGTAATGGAAAATAAAAAAAAAATCTTCATTGATATATTTATGCAATTTTATCAGTGCAAAACTCTAATCTATTTACAAAATTAAAAAATTACATGATTTATAATATTTTTTAAACTTTATTTGGTAATTTTGATTGTTCGCAGGTTTTTTTTTTTTCAAAAATATTAACTTGATCGTATAAGATTATTTTTGATCTTTATGATTCTTGGCCTATTAACTTTATACATTTTCTTTTTACAATTTGGTTATAGTGGTGATCATCTAACATATATCCACGGACTTCATAAGATATTGATCTCATCAAAAAAATTTCAATATAAAATAATATCAATTAACACCAAGATTGTCAATTTGCAAATTATATGGGAATATTTAATGTAAAAGTTGGTACCTCTAATATTTAATGTAAAAATTGGTACCTCTAATATCTCACCTAAAAGGTATAGTCTGAAACTAATCATTAAAAAATAAAACTAAATAATTAAAATTAATCTAATGTACTAAACAAATGTATCTATTTTCTTTCTTTCTTAGCTAAAACTTTTCAAAATATACTTCAAATCTAATAGATGAAAATATATAAGAGAATAGTTTTTATAATCATTACTTTGCACGGCTATTTTTCTATTCTAAACTCTCATATATTTTATATTCTTACCATAGTTGTAGGGGGTTTTAAAATAAAATATAAACTAAATCATGTTACATGTGTGACCCAATATGTAATTTGTTGCACAGGAATCATGATATTTTCAAGATCCAAGGGATTACAATTTGCAAAAATTTTATATAAACTAATTTTCTTAAAAGGGTGAGTCAATAAAAATAGGTGGAAAATGATGAAGTGCAAGACAAATTATATTATCTAAGTTATCATAATTTTATAATTTTTTATGCAAAAAATTGTTCAACTAACTTCTCTGAAAATTTATAAATCAGCATTAAAAATTTGTTGCAGTCCATGGATCAACTCATCTACTTTCCCTACGATGTGCAAAAGAAATAATAACACTGTTAGGCAAGGGCTCTACAAGTCCATCCGTACCATTATGCCAAGATTGATGACTATTTATTACACCCAACAATGTCCTCAAATATCTTATGAGATATTTGATATATCTTATATAAAAGAAAAACTAATAATGATAAGTTTCAACCAACTATGTTCCAAAATGTAAAAATTAAAACTAATTTATATTTTATATTTGAATAAAATTTTCATGACAAGTTTTGCTTTCAAGTAGCCTTTGTATGTTGAAAAATGAACTTTTGTCAAAGGTGACTTGGTGTTAAACCCCACTTACCAAAACTACTTAAAATGTACCATATAAGTTTTCATCAAATATGCTATGGTTTATGCATATGTTGCTATAGGAATTATTATAATTTGTCATGTAAAATTTTTATATCTCAACATGCACCATGCCAATCGCATCAAAACTTTACATATATGAACTTTGCAATACACACACATATGCATTTTTGGATTTAGATAATTATAATATGGGTGTTAGCTTCCCTCTCTCAAATATAACAAACTATCGCTACTGATTAACAATATGATCTAAAAATAATTTAATATTTATTGTGATCTCAAATTTCTATAAGATAATCATGCTATATCCCTAAGACCCAGTTTAAATTATAGATACCAACTCAAAATATGCTAATAATCATCAATATAATTTAAAATTTCTTGGTACTTATTATCATTTAAAATAATTATATAATGTGAGATTATTACTATTTATTTATTGAGTATTTTTATGAATATCACTATATAGTCTTTGTGACTTTGATTATGAGATCCTATTTGCTTAACTTTACTAGCTATCTCACTCTATTGAAAAAAAAACTTATGCAGGTTGTTACATATCCTATAGATTAGTAAATTTCTTTTAATCATGTGCATCATGCGTCGCATGGCTTTTTATTTTCATGATTTATGATTTAAGTCTTCGAATTTTTTCAATAACTCTAATAATTAAGAAAATTTCTAAAGTAATTATAGTTAGATCCCTTTCTTAGAAATTCTAACCATATTGAACTTCATTGTGAAAAGAATCCTAACATTGTTTGTCTCCAAGGAGTAGGGAAATTCTTTATAAATTGTGACTTCCATGACTTTATGCATTCCAATAATCCCACACATTCTAAAATCCAAATTCATATTGATTTGTTCATTTTAGAAAAATTTAAGATGTATTTGGTGTTGTTTAGGTTTATTTTGTTAGGATAAAGTGCACTTAAAGCCACTTTAATTTTTAAAAATGATTTTGATTTATTTTCAGGCTTTTGACTATGAAAGTGAAAGATGAAAGTCATTTAACCCCTAAAATAACTTTCATCCAAAATAACTAAAAGGGAGGTAAAGTGGCTATAGGCAATTCGAGTTACAAAACTGCTTGATAGAGAGAAAAGATGCAAAAGAAAGGTCTCTTTATCACTTCACCCTTACTTTTTTTTGATATTACCACAATCATAATTTTAATAAAATAATAAAAAATATTATTAAAAGATATACTATTTTTAATAATAAATATATTACATACTTCATATAAATATTACTTACATATTAAAAATAATCTATTTATTATTTTAAAAATATTATTTTATTCCATCATAATTATGTTAACTATTTTCTTAAATATTATAATTAATTATTGATATTAATAACAATCACTAATATTAATATCATTTGTTATTTGTTTATATTTAGAATACCACTATTTATTATTCAAATATTGAAACATAATTAATATAAAATATACTATTTTATTTTAATAAATAATATATATTATAGCTAAAAATATCATTTAAATGTTTGAAGTAATAATATTTTGTTAAAATTTATTTACTTAGTCATAATTAATAGTATAAAAATAATGTTAATAATTTAATATTATTAAATTTAATAAAGCTAATTTGTTTAATTCTTAATAATTAATTATAGGACTTATTATTTCTTTATTATTAGTAATATTAGTATTTATTATTTGATAATGAAGAAAATTCATATAGCATGATATTATTCTGTTCAATCTGTACATGTAATATTATTTTTAATCAATAAACAAAAGAATAATATTAATAACTTAATGCTATTAAATTTAGTAAAGATAATGCTATTTAATTCTTAATGATTACTAACAAAACTTATTATTCCTTATTATTAGTAATATTAGTATTTATTATTTGCTAATGAAGAAAATTAATATAGCATGATATTATCTTGTTCAATCTGTGCATGTAATATTTATTTCTAATTAATAAATAAGTAATAATATAATGTAAATATTGATTAAATAGTTTTTAATAAAATAATTTATCATTCAATAAATAAAATTAGTATTATTTTTATTATCTATGATAGTAAGGAATAATATTAAAGAAGCAATAATATTATTATTTCAATATTGGTAATAATATTGTTTGAATAATATTATTTTTTTCAATCATAATGAATAATACAAATAGTTATCATTATTGATGATTAATAATACCAATATTATTCAATTAATAAGGCATAACTTGTTGTTACTTATAAACAATAACATAATCATTTATTATTCAAATATTAAAATATAATTTATTTTATTGAAAGTCTTTTTAAAATTAAAATTTCAATATTTATTTTTTAGATAAACTAAACACCAAAATTTTGCATAGGGATAACAATAAGTTAGATCGATCAACACCCATACCTGCTCCACAATTAAAATCTCTATACTCATATCTGTCTCGAGTTGAGCAAGGAACTCATCATGTACATATTATAAAATAATTATCATTTTGAAAGAAGGATTTAGATTAAGGTTGCATTGGGTTGCGGAGCATATTATTATCCATATATGACTAAAATCTATTTTGAATATTTTTTCTAAATTTATATCTGTTCCAGATTTAAATTAGATCAGATAAAATCTATTTTATTCAGATCAGATTGGATCAGATATCCGATGAGTCGATTAAAATTGCCATCCCTAATTTGGTTTCAGTAAAGTTATTTTTTAAGAAGTAATTATTTCATCTTGATTAATTTTCTATGACCAAATATTTTCTTTTAATAAAGCTAAAAGATCATTTTAAAAATATTTATCTAAATTAAACACGATATCAAACAAGTTCTATATATTTTCATAAAAGAAGATACCGAAACCTTTATCGATTTTTTTTTATATTGAAAATCTTTAATAGTAGCCTCATGCATATTTGCACATTATTATAAATAATATTTAAAAAATTAATAAAATGTTTTGTTTAAAATATTCTAAGTCATTTATTGTTTTGAGAAAAGCAAGAGAAGGGTGTTTTAAGTGCTTTTATAATTTTTTTTTTTTGACCATAGAAGTAATTTTCCGATGATGTTGTCAAGCACTTATTTTGTTTAAAAAGTGTCTTTCTAGCAAGCACTCTTGCAAGAATTACCTAACAGCTTTTTGCCCAAATTATCAGAAGGCAACTCCTTACACATCACCGACAAGAGAAATTGCATACCTGTCATATCCTTTTGGCTTTTTTTTGGCTTGGAAAAGCTCTTTGCTTATTGTCTCGGAGGAAGCCACACTCTCATCTCTTTCCAAACTCCGATATTTTTTTTTTTGATAAAAAAATCTTTGATAAATTAGTATAGTGGTTGGTATATATAATAAAAATAAAAATAATATAGATATTATTCGTCAGATTCATTTTTCATATCTAAGCCAATCCAAATACGGATAAAAATTTAAAAAGTTGATTAATATTTATATTCATATCTATCAAAAAAAAATATAGATATGAATAGATGATTATCTATCTAAATATCTGAATGAACATTAATCTATAAAATTTTATATATTATTTATTTTATTTTTTAAAATATATTATTATATAAATATATTATTAGTTTGATTTATCATTTATCTAGTAATATTTTTATTTTTATATTTAAAAAATTTAATTATTTAAATTATTTTAATATCTAAATTATATTTATATTTATTTAAAATAAATATAGATATTATTTTTTTATTTAAATAATATGTATATCTATTTTTATATCCATCAAATAAAATAAATATGGATGTTAATATGCTGGTTTCCGGTTTTCGCACAATCACCCGCCTTCTGGCTTCCGTGTCCACTTGTAGTCGGAGAAACCGACAAAATCCCGATATATCCGACACACAAGATCAATTCACGTAATTTCTCACCAAACCGGTGGCATTTGCCAACCCCGCCCATATCGCAGCTACGTGAAAAGAGCCAAAGAGCCACACATGCTCCACCTCTCCCACCCCAAGAATCCCCCAAGCCCTAATTCCACCCCTCTTCTCCACCCGAAGCTTCCCTCCAAAACCGAACACTAACCCTAATCTTCTCTTTCTTCCCTCCGCATTCTCTTCCGAGATGGCGGGCGAGCAGTGAACTCCTCCCAGTGCTCACCCCACTGCGTACTCCTGCCGTTGGAGCAATGTCCCTGGACGGCGCCGTGGGGAGGAGGGACGACCCGCCAGCGGGCAACGGGAGTGGAAATGGGGCGGTGTCAGCGGCGCTGCCGACCGGCCGGCCAACTTACGGTGGCCGGCCAACTTACGGCGACCGGCGTCTCCGGCTGAACCCGAACACGGAGCACAAGCCGGAGCGGTACGACGACTTGGAGACGGAGTTCGATGCGTCCCTCTTCAGCTCGCTGGAGAGGCACCTCCCCTCGAGCATGCTCGAGGCGCCGCGCGACTCCAAGGTCCAGTTCATGAAGGAGATCATCGCCAGGTACTTGTCCGATGGGGAGCGAACTAGGGTGAGCCGTCTCTCTCTTTTGCTCTCTCTCTCTCTTTCTCTCTGTAGCTTCCTAGATTAGGGTTTCGGGAATTAGGGTTACCGTTCTGTGCTTATGTTTTTTCTATTTCGAATTGAATTGAATGGTAAATGACGGAAATGCCCTTGTCCACTTGGTATGCCCTATCACCAACCAATCGAGCTGGGAAGCCTGTCCTGTGGTAGCCGGCACCAGAAGTTGCTGGGAATTATCTTCCGCACCGAATAGCAATCCATCTGCCTGTCGGGATACCCATCTGATCGTTGGCTGTAGTGCTCATGGTTGATCGATTTGCTCATGATCTTTTACTAGATAAGCTTATTGTGGGATGGATTGGGGAGCAGTATCAGTCGTTGGAAGATATCTGATTTGGAAGGAACTCCAAGAGCATTTTGATGTGTGGAAAAATCGCCACGTTTGGTTGATTGATATTCAAATCTATGGGTGGATGAATTGTTATCTATAGTTGATAGATGGGTTGTGGTGAATCGAAGGATCAATTGATTTGATCTGTCCCAGAGGAGCATCTGGGATCATTTCCTAGTTAGCAACATCTCACTATATTCATAAATGTACTTTGTCTTGATTTGTTGCACATGTTGGCTGTACTATAATAAACAATGGTTGGATGTAAAACTTGGGTGTCTGGGAGATTAGATATGCATCTCATCCAAGATTGGTGTGGTCGCTCAAACATGGACTTCAGGTTAAGATTCAGTGAATTCTGATGCCACATTGTTTGATTGTTGCAGTTTGCATACTTGTACTAATTAGTAGGAACTAATTTGAAGAAAGGAGAGCAAAGAAGTGCAAGTGGCAAGAGTCTGGAAGCCACCTACAAGTATTCAAAAGTAGCTCTATGTTCTTCACTTTGTAATGTTATAATAGTTATAAAAGGACTTTTTGAACTGGCTTATGATGATTGTTAAATGCTTTATACACATCAAGATTGAAAAGTTTCTCTAGATCAGCTTAACTTAACACATTCTGAACTAGAAGATGTTCTCTGAGACGGGACTTTGGATCATTTTAGGCCACAATCATGGTTATTTTTGCCTCTTGAAACATTCTTCAGCTTTGCCATGTATTGCATCTAAGATATGTAAAATAATTATAGAATGATGACTAATGCATCTATTAATCTATTTATGTATTTTCTTAATTGCTTCGTACCATTTAAATATTTGCCTCAAGCTTCTTCTTGGATAGATAGCTGGACCTCTTATATACAGATGTAGAAAAATATAAGTTACTTTAATGGAATGATAATAATCATCTTCCAAAAAAAAAAAAAAAAACTATATGAATTCACATGCACTAGTTCAAAGGAATCTACTCTCCTAGTTGCTGACATGTCCTAGACATGCTTAAGTGAGTCTACGATGCATCATTTGCTAATAATGATCAAATTATCGAACTTGTCTAAGCCACAAACCCTTCAAGCAGCCAGAGGCTTGCAAAATCTATCTTTAGTATATGTCATGGAGTCAGTGGTTCTGTGCTACTTCAAAGACCTTATGTCATGATTTAAGGATCATCTATAGTAGTTCTTGTGTTTATGTCGATTAAGCACTGATAAGGTACACATTTCATACTATATCCCTGTTCAGCACCGACCATATGATAAAGTCATAAAGCACTCTTGATGACATGCGATTGGAAGAAATTAAGTTTTTGGATTAGACTACTTATAATGGTCCCTTAGGAAAGTAGATATTGTTGTTTTACTAATTCCAGAGATGTCTGATGGTTGTCGATAAATTGGTTAAATGTACTGGCACTTTTTAGATCTAATTGACATACTGTTGTGATTCAACATTATACTATGATTAGATAAACGGAACCAAAGGCAAGGAACTCAGAAGAGACTAGGCAGGATTGCTGGAGTGAAGATAATTATCAAACCGACACCAAATCAAATAATCAACTTTTGGTGGAGTAAATTTCATATATGCGTATGTCAACCATGTGCCTACTTGTATTACCTGCAACAGCATTTTCCTGTGTGTCTTTACATGTATGTACAATCTATATCATGTGACTATGTCGCATATGATGTCTTGTATTGTACAATGTCATTTAGACCGGTACTTAATTCTTTGTTTTTTCTCCATGTAAAGAGGTGGTGAGATGTAGTAGGTCTATCTGGTTTGGTATAGTTGAGACTATATTTGTGATAACACTTGTAAAGTCTTGCATAGAGAGGTTGGTGAATTGCAACTGATACAAGTTGATAAGATTTTATCAAGATGAGTCTAACTTCTAGATTAGTATTAGCATGAAGAAATCATATTGATAAGGTTTTCTGCATATAGCCCAACGACCTTTTCCTTTCCAAAAGAGGGTGGGGTGGGAGTTTTGTTCTAAAATGTAAAGAGACTTTCTTGGTGCAGCTTTTATGATGCAATTTCTAGAATTAATGAGTAAAACAAGGATGATAAAGCTGGAGATGTAGCAAAGATGGAAAATGAATGCATTATAAAATTCATCATTAATATATTGAGTAATAGTGAAGCGGCTTATTTTGTTATTAGGAGCCTGAGCATTCCTTGATGAACGTAAAAGATTAACTTGTGTAGGTATCTCTAGTTGGAAGCTATTTGCTAGTGACAAAAGTAGAAAACACTCCTTACAAATACATCGGAATTATGTTTAGTCTTAAACACCTTGCTTGTGATTTGTGAATATGAGCTATTTTTGGCAGATTTAGAGCATGTTTTGGTGTCTCACTTTGGGTTAGTTATGTGCAATGTTTTTATAGGCAGTAACCTTGGGCATAGGCGATTGCTTGGGCCACATACACCACATATAGGCAATACCGGTCTCAAGCTTGGAAGGAAAAGGGACATTGGGTTGATGTTTGATCGTAGAAAGCATACCATTGTCCAAATAGTGGACTGGATAAAATTCAATATTTTTGGATGTAAGGGCATGGCTTTCCTTGTTTTGATTAACGCTAGGGGCGCATTTGATTTGCAATTAGAATTGGAATCGGAATTAGATCGGATTGGAATAGGAATCAAAATGGCTAAATTTCCTAGAGCATTTGGTTTGTGGCTGGAATCAGAATTGGAATTGGAATTGGATTTGAATATTAGGAGAGAGCAGGAATTGAATTTTTGGGGATTGAGAATGTGGGAGAGTAGGAATTGAATTTTGGGAGATTGGGGCATTCTCATTCCCTTCTAGAATTGGAATGGGAATGGGACTTCCCTCCAACCAAATGGCTGGAATGGGAGTCATTGATTCCCATTCCCATTCTAGAGTCTAACTCCCCCAAACCAAACATGTCTTAGAAGTATTGGTGCATGAGGACCGACAAAACTGACCTTAGATAGCTGGGACAAGTCTTGATGATAAGGGTTCATACATATGTGTGCTTGATGAGCATCAAAGCTAGCCCAAATAAGAATGCTTGGCAAATAAAGATAATAAAGCTGAACCTGAACAAGTGGGACAAGGCTGGATGGCGATCATTATGGTTATCATATGTGTATGTGCATGTATACATGCATATGCATATGCACGTATGTGTATGTATATATAATAAACATATGCTTGTAAATAGGCATACATATGTAGATGTAGCAATATATAAAGTTTATTTCTGTAATTTTTTTTAGCATATATCACATACCAATGATTAGATTACAAAAAGAAATCAAATTGTATTTGAAAAAGAATACAAAAGAATCCTAAATGAAGGGTCAAAAATATGACCCATGAAGGTCTTTCAGTCAGAACCCCAAACTGCAGCTCCAATCTCCAACAACTTGGATGATCAAGTAGCATCAGCAATCTATACCATTGGAGCTGAAACAGCACTGATATTTTATACATCAGTTATTTTTAATTGTTAATGAGTGCTCATGCAACGTGTCAGCTCACATGCCTTGAGCCATGTTAAGATGCTAGTGTTTGAAAGATCTGATGATATATAAAGTGATTTAACAAACAACAATTTTCTAAGAAGAAGTTTGGTCTATGAACTTGTTGCCCAGGTGTCCACATAGTCAATATGGTGGTCACTGGCATATTTGATAACTATGATAATGCAACTAATTATGGGGTGGGAAGACACATGATATGCATGAAGATCTGATATGAAAGATTATGCCACATGTGGTACTCTACTATGAAATAAGTTGAAACGTAAATTTTAACTGGAAGCAAAGACTCTAACAGGATTCTGAGAATGGTAAGATACTACATGAGTCACCAACTTATCAGTTTCAAACAAATAGATTTAACAGTCTTTTTTGTTAGAAGCAAGGAATCTGATGGGATCATGAGGAGCGTGAGATATTTACAGCTGAGTAACTAAATAACAGCTGATCAGTTCAATGAGAAAAGTACGATCGGTACATTTTCTGGTAAACTTTAGGTTGAAAGTATTTTTTTCTTGCATTCGTTGTTAGGGGAATATTTGTTTGTGTTGTACTTCTGACATTTTCTTGATATGGATATGCTACATTATACAATCCTGTTCTTTAAGCAGCTTATGTCTAAAGATTTTCTGGGGGGTAAGGTTTATCTCCTCTCTCACCTACTTTATTACATTTGAGTTTATTTATGGATCATCTTTGTAGTACTATTTTATCATAATGAAAAAAAAAGAAGAAATGCTAAAACTATCTTACCATCATTTATTTTTTTGGGTTATTTCATTTATCATATGAATGCAAAAATAATCAAATCAAGTCAAAAAATCATCATTGACTTATTCATGTGCAATTCTGTGTTGGCAAATACACATAAAGCCATGAGAAATGACAGGCATGGTAACAATGAAAACTCAGTGTGGGAATGTTAAGATGTTATTTCCCATGAAGGAGGAATTGGTAAGTCAAGGAGGTCTATACCTTTATGACTATGATTTTGGTGAGAACATATACATCCATGGGACATGGCATGGATGTTAGATATTGGAACTCAATGCTCTGAGTTGGTTCTTTCCAAGCTGGCAACAGCAGCAAGCCAAGGAGTTACTTTTGTTCTCACAGTGTAAGCTTCAAATATAAATTATTCTACTCCAACAGATTTTTTATAACCTAATAAGGGTACAAAAATTGAGGAATAAAAATTTGAAATGTATCATTTTTTATGATTGATTTGCATGATGGTAGCTTTGGTTCCTTAACTTGATAGATGCATCAATAATCTCAGAAAAGTGCAAAGTCTTAATGTCAGTGATGCCAGGTTAGAAAAATACATCAAATACAAATTTTCCCTTGTTCCCAACTGACTGATAGGGAGTTTTTGATGCTTAAACTATCTGTATGTTTTAAATTGCTGAGCATGTTAGATGACTTCATTCTTTTAGATTCTTGACTTCTATTGTCAATTTCTGATCATATTTTTTTGGTTAAGTCATTTTCCAGCTCAACTGGTAATAATAGCTTCTTACTGTATCAGGTTCAGAGGCACAAAGAATACAGGCAGAAGATAATGTCAGCGTATCAGGTCCGTCTTCTGAATGTATTTTATGCTTGATTTTTATGGTTTTTGATTTTTAGATATAGTTTCTTCTAATGTTGTTGTTGCATTTGTTTGATCAACTTAGTATGTTGTTTTTTGCTTCTTGTCCCCAAAGAAAACCTTTTTAGCTTAATATAATTTTGGAAATCTAGTTATTTGTCTCTCTCTCTCTCTCCCTCTCTCTCTCACACACACACACATATAGGGGCAGACTTGGGTAAAGTCGATTGGATTTGGGTTCAGATCCGATCTGGTCAAAATTGGACAATGGAGGTCCTACATCGATGATCCAAGCCGTTGGATATGGTCTACTATCTCAAAATTAC
Organism: Elaeis guineensis; assembly: GCF_000442705.2. NCBI lineage: Eukaryota > Viridiplantae > Streptophyta > Magnoliopsida > Arecales > Arecaceae > Elaeis > Elaeis guineensis. The sequence goes on along the minus strand of NC_025998.2, from coordinate 17,178,072 downwards.
TTGCACACCAAAAATTATATGATTTGAAGATCCCTAGCCTATGCATCAAATGATTAAAAAATACGTCTAATACAATTTTATTTAGGTTGTCCAATTTTTAATCACTTGATGCATAGGCTAGAGGTCTCTAAATTATATGATGTTTTATTTGCAAGTAGTTTTTAGATAGTAGATCACATTCAACGGCTTGGATCATTGATATAGGACCTCGAATATGGAGTTTTGATCTGACCGGATCTGAGTTCAAATCCGATCAACCTAATTCTAACCTGGCTCTCTCTCTCTACACACACACACACACGCCCCTACCAGTGCGTGCATGTGCGCGAGCGTGCTTGTGTGTTGCCATGTGTATGTGTGCGGGCATGCGTGTTCTGTATTTCCTTTGATTCTGTTCTCGAAGCAAGTTTATAGCAACCAATAGTTTGCTCATCATAATATATGATATATTAAATTCTGACCAATTCTCATAATATTGACAGCTTCATTGGTTTCTTGTTTAATGTGACCATAGTATTTTTTTTTTTTTTGGTGAATGACAAGTAGGAACTTGATTTTTTATTCACTTATTATTTTTTTTGTATATCAAGAGATTGTGATATGAATTGAAGGGCTGGAAAATATGATGGTTCTGGATCTTTTGTGTTTAAAGCACCTCACAATACATGAAGATGGTTATGCTCTTTTGGCATGAAGCTGTGGGATTTTTTGTAAACATCTGGGTTATAAATTCTTTGTTTTCTTGAACTATTGATTCATATCTATGTAGTTTCTGATTATTCTTAAAATACATTCTTATAATCACAGTCTTCCATCCATGCTGCATTTCCTGTCTTGAGCTGCATCAAACTTCCATATTTAGTCAATTAGATTGAGGCTCACAACTTGGCGGGTTATCCATATTGCTCAAGGATAATGAACTTATTATTTAGTATTATAATGATTGAAATTTTATAATACTAGTAATCAGGTTCATGGAATTTAGGGAAAATGATAAAAATATGATTACAAATTAAAATATTACAACTAAAACAAAAAAAAGAAATGAAAATAAACAAATATGTAAAATTGAAAGAAAATAAGAAACTAAGTTTGTACATTGAATTTAAAAATGTAATTCAAAGTGACAAGTATCCACGCTCATTTCTGGAGGGATAGTATAGATTAATAGGAGATGGGATGATGTATTGGTTAGAGAGATATTAAATAATTTTAATACTTTAAGGATCAAAGGGGAGAGTGGTGTGAATTGTAGAGCGGAAGAGAGGGAATTATATGTATACATGTTTTGTGTGTTTCCTGATTTAGGAAAGATCAAGGGGGGGGAATATTGTGTGTTATAGAGAGGATGAGAGGGGAGTTATATGTATATGTACATGTATATGCATGTGTGTGCATGCACAGAGAGAGAGAGAGAGAGAGAAGGAGGAGGAGGGCTAATTTAGGAAAGAGTGAGGATGATAGTGTGGATTAAGAGGGTCTTCCATCAAAACAGAAACTAGAATTTGGTACAGTTTTGGAACTGTCGATTGAATGGCAGAATTCTTGCCAAAATTGCAACGTAAGTAATATTCTTGCATTATAATTGCCAAAGGTATAGTGGTGAGTTGGACTAAAAATAAAAGAGAGAGAATAAATTAAATGGAAATAATTGCCCTAATTGAATTTTATAACTGCCAAAGAGGTTGGCCATCTTGGGATGAAAAGTAGAAGCAGGTTCTCAGCACAAGAGAAAAATCCCTTTTATAATATGGTTATAGATTATGTTACTTTATTAAACCATAACCATCAAACTTTACACAATTTTTTGGGGGCTGTGCTTGTAAATCCTTCTCTGACATTTGTTATAAAGCTACAACCATTGCCTCTCTAGGGTTTTTAGAGTTCATGGCAGCCTTCATCGAAATTGTTGTTGACCTTGTTTGAATAGTTTGAAACTTTGGAGTCTTGATCCTGCTTCTGCTAACTTTTCCATAAGCTTCCACCCTGATTTTCAGTTGAGCATCTTTTCTTGCTATCTTATTTTATCAAGATTAAACTCGGTTCAATAAAAACTATATCCTTTATTTTATTTTTCTGATTCTTGAATACCTGTATTATGTGATTTTGTGAACTTGAATGATGAAATGAGTAAAGCTTTGTTATTTTTCAATGAATGATTTTTTTTTAATGGAAAATGCTATCCAGGTGCTTCCAATTCCTAATTGTATAGAGCATGGTTTGGAAAACTGGACCGAACCGCCTGATTCAGGTTGTCACAAACCATAACGGTGTGGAACTGGGTCGGTTCGGCCCTGGTTTTTGGCATCCGACAAGAAAAAAAATTTAGGAACTGCCTGATTCAGCCCTGAATCGGACGATTTCAGATGGAATCGGGAGGTACGCCACAATACTGAGTTGAACCGCTCGGTTCGGTGGCGTTTTTAAGCCCCTGAGACAGAGAAGAAGTCTATTGACTTCTTCTCTGTTTCTTAATCTCTCTCTCTTTCTTACTCCTAACACTAAGAGTGGCAGGAAGACTCCAGAAAAATATGGATTAAAGCTTAAAGGTGTATTTCTTTTTCCTATCTCTCTTTCCTCTCTTTTCTTCTTTTTTTTTGAAAAATTTATGAAAAATAGAAAAAGAAGGAAAAATCATGTCAATTTTTTTTTTGATATGATTTAGTATATATTGTAGATCTATGGATGATCTACACAATGACACTAAAATCATTAATTTTCGTTAAGTATATAATTTTTTAAATTTTAAAAATATTTTTTAAATAAAAAATTATTAAAAAATAACTGTAAAATCAGATATTGTTTAGAGACTTGCAAACTATTTTCGACATAAATTTGGTGCCCATTTATTTAAGTTTTGATGCATCTTGCACATAGTAGTTTAGGCTTAAATTTGGAAAAAGCAGCATTTCATGCATGTCCACTGTCTAAAAAAATTATATGTAGTATTCATGATAAGATTCTACATGGATCTAAGATCAAATTATTTTTTCATAATTTTTTAAAATTTTTTAATATATTTTATTTGGGGTTTAAAACATTCAATTTGGGCTTTAAAACATTAATTAATGCCATGAAATATCAATTTGGGCTTTAAAATATTCAATAATCTATAAAAATTTGATTGGACACTCCCCCCCAAAAAAAAAACTAAAAAAAATTATCGTATCGGTGTGACCGGCACGCCTGCCGTGCCATGTGTCGGTATGGTACCAAACCGGCCGATGACTGGTATGGTTACCGGTACTTGTTTTAAAAACCTTGGTATAGAGTTTGCTTTTTTGTGCTTGCAGTTACTCTTCATTTAGGGATCTTCCTCTTCGTTTCCCAACCATATAACAAACTCAAACTGGTCTCCTTACTAGGGCCTCCTTAAATATGAGGTTCATATGCTGGTGCTTGATTTACCACTTTTTTTTCAATTGCTACAAATCTAAAACCTGCCACAATTCCTTAAAGTATTATGCTTAACTACATTTTTTCTAGTCTTTCAAGTTTCGACACATTCATCATACTGAAGCACACCACCAGGCTACAATCCATTAGATGTATTTGTCCATCTCTTTTTAATATTTAACATATGCAAGCAAACAAATGATTATCATATTTTGAAATTGGGACCTAGTTGGGGCCTTATTTTCATTCCTATTATTACTAGAATTGCATTTGATTTACTTTGTTCTAGTTCTGCTAATTTTTAAGTCCTTATTCACCTCTATAGTTTTGATTTGATATTCCATTCTATCATTATGTCATCAACTAGCATGATATCATTTTATATAATTTATACTGCACTATCACTTCTTGAAAATTCATACTGTATTCATTTTGTGAGAGATGGTCTAATGCTAACCACAAATGTCACTTCATGTCCTCAGCAATTTATAGGTTTCCTCTAAGTGCATCTTGCTTCCGTAATGCCCACTAAAATACCTTGTTTGTCACTCTATCTAATGCTATCGCCCAATTGATATAGAAAATGATAGAATGCATCTTCCTGCAAAATCTTCCCAACATTTTCCAAATTGTGATTTTGGGTTACTTGGGATTAAGGTTTCAGTATCTATAGTTTTAAGATTTTTTCTTTTTTGAATCAAAAACATGTTTCTGTTTTTCTTTAGTCTCTATATTAAATGGATAACCCATTTATAGTGGCTTTAGGAGTTGGATTAAATTGAAATCATCCTAGTTGAGCACATTTTTGAAGGAGAGATGGTTTAGCTGGTTTGGCAAGGACAGTGATCATACCACAACCATGCTGCATCGTCTACACCAGCATTGGCTTTATGATTATGTTATGCCATTTCTTTTTACTGTGCCATATATGCCATATATCATAATGCTTTTGTTGATATTCTTCATAGAAGCATAAACTGGGTTTCATCTACTTATCATTTTGACCATACGTGGTTGTCTGAAACTGAGTATGCAGGACAAAGATTGAAAAAAATTATGAAACTCAGGAATAACTTTGGTGATGAATATATAAAAGGAAATGTTGGTGAGCTCAACAGAGTTCCCATTAATGTACGGTTCCACACAATTGCTTATATTTGTACCACGTACAGTAGCTTCCCTTGTAGTGTCTATAAAAAACTTGGGGAATATAGAATGACAATGAATTACTGAATTTCTGGTAATAAAGGTGCTACTTTGACAGCTGTATTATATGTGATGGCCTGGTTAAGCAAATTATTTTTCCATTGGAATGTGATAGATGCTGTCAAGATACAACTTCTTACATCACTTTGATGATGATATGAATGGTTGCATTGTTTATGAGTTAAGAAGTGATGTTGGCCTCCCGTAAATTCTATCCACATCATGCCTGAAAAATTCGGTGTTTTTTCTTGCTTCTTCTACCTTAACAGCCTCTCCATAATGAGCTATACAACATGCATCCTGCAACTTTCTTTGTGCCGTCATTTGTCCAAGCAATCAATGAAAACACAGAGGAGAGTTTCAGAAGCATAATGTCAGAACCCTCTCCTGGAGTTTATACATTTGCTATGCTTCAGCCAACTTTCTGTGGGTTGCTACTAGATGAGGTACTTCCCCTTTTTTGTTGTAGTATCATGAAATGAGCAAATGCGTTTCTATTAAAAATCCTCTGCAGCACTTGTATGCTTAACTTGAACTTTTTATTCATGTCATGTTGATTTATTAGGTTGAAAATTTTGAAAGGTGGGTCAATGCAGTTAAGTTCAAGATAATGAGACCAAATACAATGAATAAGTATGGTGCTGTTCTTGATGATTTTGGCCTGGAAGCTACACTTAACAAGCTTATGGAAGAATTCATATGCCCATATCTAAAGGTGATGAATATATTTGCCCTTTACTTTTTTCCTATTACAAGCTGTTAGTGATCAACTTGTCATAACTTTTATTTTTTATTTTTTAAAAAATGGAAACCTTTTTTTTCTTGGGGTAGCAGTATTTTTCCCTGAGGTTGGTGGATCAACACTGGACTCGCATCATGGTTTTGTGGTTGAGTATGGAAAAGACAAGGATGTTGAGTTAGGTGAGTTAACATAAACACATCTATTAAGTATAAGTTTAGTTATTCTTTTCTGGTGCATATTCTTTTATGTTAAGTTGAATATCCTAGTTAATCTCTGGGGCTTTGACTTCGACACCTCTTTGTTCGTGATCGCTTAGAGCCCCTCTTCCATCAATAGGTACTCCCAAGGTGCCGACCACAGCCTAACATGGCATTTCCTGCAGGAACATCCACAATAGATCCTATGCGCTCAACAAGATCTCCTTCTTTAATTACTATCACTACCAAAGACAACAATATTTACATTCTCATTCTGAAGATTCAATGTTATTCCTTTCACACCACTGGCAAATTCCACCATTTCGGCAACTTGAATCTCGTTCAATTGATAAACACGTGCAACCCCATCTCCAACTGAGACCAGTTGACTGATCTCATCCGCTTGAAAATTAAATGAAGGCTGTACAGTTTTCTATATTGTTAGATGTAACATATATGGCTTGTGCAGGGTGATAAGTTTCTTATATGCTAGTGGTAAGGAATGATATTTGTATCTGTCTTTCTTGCTTATCCACAATTGTCTTCCTTGGATTACTTAGTGTGTTCGTACGTTATATTTGGGATCACCCAGGAAATACAGCATCCCAGATTATCTTTCCTGAATTTAGAAAGAAGCAACGCTATTTTTTTTATTTTCTTCGCCTGCTACTTACAATCCCATTTTTATCTGGTCTCTCTCTCCTTGATTGTTTTAGATGTTAGAAATGCTTATCGTTCAGTGAGACATGTGAAGATATAATATTTATTGGTATGGATTTTGTTCTTTGAATTTATTTGACTTGTAAGAAGGGTTGAGAATAAATATGTGCTTACAATGATGTAAACAAGGAAATTTAGAATATCAGGAAAGCAAATACTACTTCATTTATTGATTTGCATTGATGTAGACGCCACTGATAATTAGAGTGACAAGAAGATGTTGGAGATGGTCAAGAGAATGCCTATTGTTCTTGAAGGATTCATAGATAAATCTGGACACAACAGATAATAATTTATAATTGAGGAGTACTCAATTTGGGCTGCTAAGAAAGGACAGAGGAAGATGACCGGAGGAAATGCTAAAAATCTTCATATTAAAAAGCTAACCATAATAAAGGTTATGAGTCATGTTCATTGGTTAGGAGCTCAGTGATTTTGTTGGGAAAGGATTCATATCAACAAAAGAGATTGTATGAAGGGGTGAGGGGTTGACATCAGGGTTTCTTGAGCTGGTACTAAATGCCTTACTAGCCAGGAATTGGGTTAACATGGTACTAACATGCAATACGGACGCATGGTATGTACGTATTGCTGTGGTACCGGCTCTGGATTTTAACCTTTTATTTTGTTTTCCCATTTTTCTAGTTTTTAAAGTTATTCTGAGGTCTGGAAACTTGGAATTAGGTTTTTAATGTTTTATTCATTATATGGTGCAAAAATTTTTCTTTTATATTAATCTTGAGGTATTGTATGCTTTGTGCAAAATTATTAGATTAAAATAGATACTAACTTAAGACTTATATCAAATAAATTTAAATTTCATAATACATACTTCTGGTCTCTTGTGTCTATGATGCACATAGTTGTCGGGATCTTGTTCATAATCTGGTCTTGGGACTTGACTTCAACCTAGAGGCTATGTCCACCTCTCTTTTGGTAATCACTCTAGCTCGGAAAGCTATATGATACTGATTCTCTGTTTGATACTGAGCTGGCCATCCAATCTCAAGGAAGATAGAGGTAGCAAGTTGTGATCCATCTTTGGCTAAGAAGGCTATGGAGGGTGGTTGCCACTCATATATACAAGTCTCAGAAAGGGGTACAATATGGGTAATATGCTGACTATGGAGAATAACTGGTACATGATGATTTGGACTATTTGTCAAATCTCGAGAGGATCTAGGGTTCCTACTCCTATGACATTGTTGGGACCATTCAACCGACCTCCGACTCCGACTCTACATCGGCCTTATGAACACAATACTCCGACTAATAATCAGTTAACCGACCGACAGTCGGCTATTATCAACCAACAACGGACAACCACGACGATGCAGTTAATATCCGATTGACGACCATCGACATATCAGAGTCATCGCCCGATGATCATTCGGGTCTTCACAACTACCGACCTACTATTATTACGACATATAGTCGGCTTATCTTCCACGATCACATAAGGCCGGAATGTGCGGAACCTACATATCTAGCCGTTATAAACGGTTATTGACTCGTATCACGATTATTAGTGGGCATAAACAACTCATTAACTCATGATTATGGTCCGATAATTTAGCGGCACAAAAAGCGGGACCACGTGCTCGACGGTTACATCAGAATCACCTATAAAAGAAAGATAATTGAACAATATTGGTAAGACAATTCTGGGCTAAGACTGTTATTTCAAAATTCTCATCTGCTGTTCACCACTCTCCACTGACTTAGGCATCGGAGGGTCCTCACCGGACACAATTTCGGTCTGTGAGGATTTTATTTTGCAGGTGCTCTTCACCGGCGATAGACGACAGGAGATTGGCCGTAATAGATTGGCGTGCCAGAAAGGAGATGAAAATACAAACAACCATACCAAAAATCAAAGCTCAACACTCGACAGGTTCAGCAAGGCAGTCTTCTCATCGGAAAGATGTTTCTCTCCCACCTCTAGTGGCAGAGTCCAGTTCTTTGCATTCTGTGGTTACAATAGGTGCACAAATTGCTGCACTCATGCAGTAAATGAAAGTATTAACGGAAGCGGTTCAGAGCCTCTAATAGCAACAAACACAGCAGCAACAGCCGTCGGTGGAGGAGTTAGTGGCTCATTCCGTGCCATTTAGGCACAGCCATCATCCTCCACGGTGCTCACCTTTCTCTTCTTCAGAGCGGCGACCATCTCGGCATTCTCATCGAGACGGGTAACCACATTCTCGGCACTCCCATTGTGCCGCCCATCATTTGCGGTGCTCTCTCTTCTTCTCGTGCACATAGTATCAGGAAGGAAAAACGTCGTGGACGCCTTCTGCTTCTCCCTTTCAAGCTTTTCAAGGGGTTCTATCCCTGGAGTTTCTCAGCAACGGCGATTTGACGACTACGAATGCAAGTTCAAAGAGATTAACCGTCAGCTTGTCCGACTTCAGGTGGAAGGTCGGAAGTCCTTCAATGACTACGACTTTCACACTGTCCAGTCTCTCTCTCGGTGCATCTTGGATGAATTGATTTTCTCTCGATTCAAGATGCCGTAGATAGAGTCATACGATGGCTCCACCGATCTGATCGATCACTTGGAGGCTATAAGGTTCTCATGATTGATTCAGGGAGCAACCGACGCTCTCTTATGCATCGATTTTCCGACAACTATTCGGAAGGCTGCTCGAGCCTGGTATTTTGGCTCCAATCGGGAGCATCAACTCCTTCGAGCAGCTTGAGCATTCTTTCGTGGCCACTTCATCACTATTCGAAGATCACCACGAATATCAGGCAGTCTCTTCTCTATCAAGTAGGGTGAGATAGAGACGTTGAGAGACTTTGTGGCTCGATTTAATGCAGCCACACTTGAGGTCAGGGACCTCAATGCAGATATGGCCATATCGGCCATAAAGAGGTATGAGGGGATTAAGATTCACCTACTCTCTAGACAAGATTCTCTCAGACCTATGCTGAACTTCTGGAGCGCACGTACAAGTATAGTCGTGCGGATGAAGCTGCTTCTGACCGACGCCAGACAGACGAAAAAGGTCAGAAAAAGAAGCAGAAGAAAATTGAAGCTCCGATCGAATCAAATAGGCCGACTATCAATAAACGAGCTTCACCTCGACGACGGAGTCCGAAGTCAAACAGCTACGGCAAGTATGACTCATATACTCTTCTTTCTGTTCTCTGTGCACAGATCCTGATGGAGATCGAAGGAGAGGAGTATTTACGACATCCTCCGCCAATGAAAGCGTCATCGAGGAGCCGTGACAGGAAGTACTATTGGTTCTATTGTGATCACAGTCACGATACCGAACAGTGCATCCAGCTCAAGGATGAGATAGAGGTCCTGATTCGACGAGACTATCTCGAAAAGTTTCGACGTGATCGTCCGATTCAATCTCCCACTGACTAACAATTTCGGCTGCAAGCTGAGGAGACACTCAATAATCGACCAATGGTGGGAGTATCAACATGATCTCCGGACGACAGAAGAACTGGAGGGCAACTTCCGAAGAAGAGTCAGAGAAGAAACGACGACTCGACAATGTAATTACTCTTTCGGAAGATGTTCGGAGAATACAAACTCCTTATGATGATGCTGTCATTGTCTCGGCAATGATAGCAAATTATGATGTAAAAAAAATTTTAGTGGATAATGGAAGCTCAACAGATATTCTGTTTTACTCGTCTTTCTTCCGAATGCGACTACCGACTGATCGACTCAGGAGAGTCTTGACGTCATTAGTCGGTTTCACTGGGGATGCAGTTGCCATGGAAAGAAAAATCACTCCCATTAACTGTCGGAACAGATCCACGAAAGAGTATTGTTCTCTTAACATTTACGGTTGTCCAAGATCTCTCGGCTTATAATGCCATACTCGAAGACCTGGTTTTAATGCTCTGAGAGCAATAGTCTCGACATATCATCTGCTAGTCCGATTTTTGATAAAAAATGGAGTCGAAGAAATGCATGGAGATCAACTTGTCCGACGCTGCTTCCTGATTTTCACACAGAATAATCAACCTAAAGACTCTTTGTCCGTTGATAAATTGGATCAAAGAGAAAATGAAGAAAGGGATGAACCGGCCGAGCAATTAGTTCCATCCCATTAAAAGAAGAAGATCATGAGAAGATTGTTCAAATTGGATCGCAGTTGCTTGATCCGGAGCGGCAACAACTAATAAGTCTACTAAGAGTAAATGTCGATATTTTTGCTTGATCGGTTACTGACATGCTAGGCATTTCTTCGGAGGTAATAACTCATCGGCTAAATATTGATTCAAAGATTAAGCATGTGAGACAAAAGAAAAGATCTTTTGCTCTTGAAAGGCAGAAGGTTATGGACGAAGAAGTGACAAGCTCATTGCGGCTAATTTCATTAGAGAAGCAAATTATTTCGATTGACTCGCCATTGTAGTAATGGTGAGAAAAGCCAATGGAAAGTAGAAAATCTGCATCGGCTACATAAATCTAAACGAAGTCTGTCCGAAGGACAGTTTTTCTTTGTCAAAAATTGATCAATTAGTTGATGCGACTTCGGGGTACCGATTTTTAAGCTTCATGGACGCCTTTGCAGGCTACAACCAGATTCGGATGGCATCCGAAGATGAGGAGCACACAGCCTTCGTAACAGATAAGGACATCTACTGTTATAAAGTAATGCTGTTTGATTAAAAAAATGCCAGAGCAACTTACCAACGTCTAGTCAACAAGATATTCAAGGCGCAAATTGGGTGAAATATGGAAGTCTATGTAGATGATATGCTGGTGAAAAGTTCTCAAACTACTGATCATATTCGGGATCTGGAAGAAGCCTTCAGTACACTTCGATGACATCAAATGAAGTTGAATCCGATAAGTATGCGTTCGGGATAACTTCTGAAAAATTTCTGAGATTTCTTGTGTTACAACGAGAAATCGAGGTCAATCCCGAGAAAATAAAAGCTAACATCAATATGAAGCATCCTAGTTTCAAGAAAGAGATACAACAGCTTAATGGAAGGATCGCCGCACTCAGCCAATTCATCTCAAGATCAACAGAAAGATGTTTGTCTTTTTTCAAAACCTTGAGATAAGCAAAAGACTTCTTATGGTCAGACGAGTGCCGACAGTCCTTTGAAAGTCTAAAAAGATATTTGGCGTCTCCATCATTGTTTACAAAATCAAAAGTCGGAGAAACTTTGTATATCTACTTGGCGACTTCTACGGAGGCAGTTAGTTTGGTACTTGTTCAGGAGGATGAAAATCGAATTCAACGATCAATCTACTATACTAGCAAGGTGCTTCACAATGTCGAAGTAAGATATTCAAGAGTGGAGAATATCTACGTTCTAATCATATCATCACCATGACTTCGTCCATATTTTCAAGCACATCCTATTGTCGTCTTGACAGATCAGCCGTTGAAGATAATTTTATACCGACTTGATACTTCAGATCGAATGGCAAAGTGGACAATAAAACTCAGCGAGTTTGATATTCAATATTGCCCACATCCATCGATGAAGGCATAAATTTTGGCCGACTTCGTTGTCGAGTGTACAATATTTGATAATAATCTTGAGGATGAATTCAACGACAAAATAAAGCAAGCTACAACTCCTGAACCCGACTTAACGTTGGCATGGGTGCTACATATTGATGGAGCATTTAATGCACAAGACAGTGCAGCTGGTCTCATCCTCACCAATTCCAAAGGGGTTGTAACTGAATATGTCTTTCGATTCAATTTCAAAGCTTCAAATAATCAAGCCGGATATGAAGCACTCCTAGCCGGTTTAAAAATCGTCAAGGACCTTGATATTGACAGCTCGAAGGTCTTCACCGACTCAGAGTTGATTGCTGGACAAGTTAAGGATGAGTTTGAAGCCCGAGACCCTGTTATGATGAAGTATCTTCAGAAGGTGAAAGATCTTACATCCACTTTAAAGTATTTTGAGATCTTTCACATTTCTAGGACAGAAAATGCTCGAGCCGACGCACTCTTGCTATTCGCAACCACTTCTTTCAACTCGCTGGATTGGACATTCGTCGAATGCCTTGAACAGTCGAGTATTGATAAAGTCGAAGAAATGCTACAAATCAATGATGAACTAAGCTGGGTGGACTCGATCATCTAATACTTGACTGATGGAACTCTACCAGTAGATCCTTAGAAGCTAAACGACTCAGATAGATGGCTTCACAATATATTTTGATGAATAATCAACTATATAAGAGATCGTTCTCTCTTTCCTTACTGAAGTGTTGGGACCGACAGATGTCGACTATGCACTCAGAGAAGTTCACGAAGAGATTTATGGAAATCACTTGGGGGGCAAATCTTTAGCTTACAAAGTCTTACGATAAGGATATTATTGACCCACCATGAAGAAAGGTGCAGCTGAACTTGTCCGACGGTGTGAACCATGTCAGAAATATGCAAATATACCACCAATCGATCAGTCAGTTGGCATCAATTGTTGCACCATGGTCTTTGCGCAATGAAAAATTGACATACTTAGTTTTTCCCTCCGACATCTGGTCAGAGAAAGTTCATAGTGGTCGTCATTGATTATTTCACCAAATGGGTGAAAACTGAATCTCTGTCACAAATTACTGAAAGTAAGATGGAAGATTTCATTCAGAAATCATTATATGCAGATTCGGTCTACCACATATAATTATCACTGACAATGGTTGACAATTCGACAATCAGAACTTCAAAGAGTTCTGTGCGAAATTTCATATTACGCACAAACTCACATCAGTCGGCCATCTACAATTCAACAGTGAAGTGGAAGTGACAAACCGAACGATCCTACATGGACTCAAAATCATACTGAATGAAGCTAAAAGTCTCTGGGTAGAAAAATATATCCGATCTTATGGGCATATCGAACAAATCGTATACTAATGGAGAAATCGTCATTTAACCTGGCATATGGAACATAAGCGATGATCCTACTTGAGATCGGACTACCATCAATAATACAATGAGCTGAGCAATTCAAAATGTCGGAGAGCCGATCTAGACTTACTTTCAGAAGTTCGACAGCAAGCTTAAGTTCGGATGGTAGCATATCGGCAAAGAGTATCCCGGTACTATAATGCAAAAGTTAAGCCGAAGGCCTTCCGTCCAGGAGATCTGGTCCTAAGGAAGGCAGAAGTCTCAAAACCTCTGGATCAAGAAAAATTATCTCCAAATTTGGAAGGATCTTACAGAATAATTGAGACACTTAGATCGGATGCATATTGGCTGGAAACTCTTGAGGGAACATCTATTCCTCGAACGTGGAATGCTGACAACTTAAAGATGTATTATCAATAAAGTTGTTCATAGTACAGTGCTCAAAATGAAACATTAAATTTCAGAATCACAAAAATTTTAGCCGACTACAAAATGATGTTAGACCGATGAATGGACGGTCAATTCCTATCAACTATATTTCGATTTTTCACGTAAAAACTGACACATCGGCTATATCTCGGCTTTCACTGTAAAAGCCAACATACCGACTGTATCTTGGTACCAACTATATCTCGACTTTTCACTGTAAAAATCGATTGAACAATTATTTATGCCGACTTAGTTTTGACTAAGCGGAATATTATGTCAATACGACCCAAGTCGAATTGAAATTATACCGACTTGACTACGGTCAGTCGAAGGATATTCGGCTTGCCACGTTTATCAAATAACTAGGCATATTGACTTGACTACGGTCAGTCGATGGATGTTTGATTTATCATCCTTTATCCTAATACTTAAAAGGTAAAGTATGTCAATTGGTATTCGACTAACGAACAATTCTACAATTATTACTGAACGTTCGATTCGTTGATCGATATTCGGTAATCAAAATACGATTTAATGACATTGTAGATGCACAGAAAAGAAAGACTTGGCACTTAGAAATTTTTTTTTCATTCATTGAAAGGAAAGTTACAAAATTGGACTAAAGTCCGATTACAAAATTTTTGATTACAAAAGAAAAACAAAAATGCTACACCGATCACCAGTCGTTGTCTTCATCTCCTTGCTCCGACGCAGCATCGATGACTGGAACAGCTTCTGGTGCAGTCGGTGCGTCGTCTTCGGTGCAGTCCCTTCTTCAGTAGCGTCATCTCCCGAGCTAGGAGGAATAATGCTGCTCAAGTCCAGATCCGGGTATAACTTCTCGATCGCATCTTGATGTTCTTGTACCCGACACAATAAGAAACATATCCACCTTCGAGAATTTCTTCCTTAAACTCTTCAGAATTTTTGAAGTTCTCGATGGCCAGACTCAGGGCTTCTTTTGTCGACTTTGCTTCAGCTCTCGTGGAGGCCGACTTAGCATCGGCCAGTGCCAGTCTTTCCATGCCTTCCACGTTTGGCTTCAAGTTCATCCATGCATCCATCCCTCTCTCGCCGAAGTTGATGGATGGAGTGCTTTTTGCTCTTGATCCGCAACTCAAGAGACAGGATATTCTGACGAGCTGACTCAAGTTCGGCTCTGGAAGACTGTAGGTCGGCCGTCATTTGGGAGATCTGCTCCTGAAGTTCCTTCTCCCGTTCAGTCGCCGTCTGAAGTTGTTCGATGACAGTATTCTTTTCAGCGGTGACGGTCGCCACCTTATCCATCCACGATCGACGAAAGTCGGTAATCTTTCGATAGCTGCTTTCAAGATCGTGCATGTCATGCGCCCACTGAAAGCAGAAGATGAATCAAATCAGAAATATATATATATATATGTGTATATGTATATGTTGGAGAACTTACCCAGAGTATTATCAGGTAAAAGGAAGAAAATATTTCAGCAACAGTTTTATTCTTCCTGTTCTCTCGATCAGTCGGTAGAAGGGTAGCTTCGATGAGCCGTCTGGCCAATGTCGGATTGGCCAAGACAGACTCACCCTCGAAGATTCGGATGTCGACGAGAGTCGGAAGGCCTGCAGACGACCCGTCATCAGCTGAAGTTGCTGGCGCCTTTCCTCGACTTTCAGTCGGCAGTCCCGCGCTAAAAAATGCTGGAAAGTCAGAGCTTGACTGCGCTCGAGACCGTTCCCCGGAGGAACGGCTGGTGCAGTCGCTGACTGTTCTGGTTCAACCGCGACTTCCATCCTGTTCCGAACCTCAGCTGATGGAGCCGTCGATGGTTCTACTGCAGCTCCATTATTTCTTGTCGTCCCATCTTCAGCTCCATTGTTTCTTGCCAACGTCAAAACTGGCTCGGGAATTGACTCCGACGGAATGTCGGATTCTTTCGCTGGTGCGGACGGAGTGGCGACCTGACTCTTCTTCGGCGGTTGAGAAGGGCCAATTTCGAATGCTGCCTTCTGGTAGTGTGCGGACGAATGTCGGCAGACGACACTCGTGTCCTCGACTGCATGACTGCAATCAGAACAAAAAATCAGTATAGTTTAGAAACAAACAAAAATAAAAAGTAAACAGCCGACTATGTTATACCTAAAGAAGTGACCGAACTAAGTCCGGTATCATAGAGAGCTTGTTCGGTTATCAGCTTTCGCTGCAGTGGAACTGTCATGTTTTCAGTCGGATGAAGTGTTTCCGATCATTGGCCTCCACCCGACTGTTCTTGTTGGGGCCAGTCCTTGGGTCGCCCCAGCATGAAGGAAAGCCCCAGAGAGAAGAAGAAACGAAGAAAAAATGGTTCTTCTATCCATGAATGGATGATGGAAGATCGATGATAAAAGAAAGATCTTTTCTCGGATTGAACAACCACCAACCCTTGACCTTCGGATGAGGACGAAGGACGAAGAAAGATCGAAAAAGGAAAGGACGAGGAACAGTCGGTATAAGATGATACAATAAAGCAAAGCTAATGATCAGTCGGATAGACTTTGGAGCCAGCTAAGTAGGGCAAAGGCCGTAGTAATCAAGAAGATTTCGGATGAACTCCGAAATCGAAAATCGAAGACCGATCCGAATGTCCTCGACATAAATTGCGACCTGACCCGGAGGAAGAGAATTTATCCAACCGTCTGAGTCAGGAGCATACAACTGATACTGCTTCGGGATATGGTACTGTTTTGGAGCCGTTCAACGTTGGACTCGGATAAGGAAGAAGCTTTATTTTCGGACCCAAAGGAAGTCGTCGGCTGGATTTTCCGACCGATTATCTCGAGAAGTTTTTCTACTAGCCATGGAAAACTAGAGAAGAGAAGAAAATCTTAAAACAAAAACCCTAAGGGGAGAAGGACCCAAGGATAAAGACAAGAAAACTTGACATGAAGCTAAAGAGGGGTGAAGAACAACACTCGGAGCTCCTAGTACTGGGGCAGCCTTCCAGCAGTATCTTCTGCTGCAGAGGATGGTGACAAATGCAAAGTAAAAGTCTGACTGAAAGCGACTCCATATTTATAGGATCCCTCAATGGTCCGGATGAAATCGGTCAAATCTGAATTTCATCAGATAACGATACGTGACAACATCTAGACCGACCATTGGTCGGACGGTTCGACGTATCTGCTCCTGATCGTGCCACTTCACTGTTATCCGCGTGAATAACTCAAGCCAATGATGTTTTGATACGTGGTCAAAATCTACTAGTCAGAATCAAATCGTCCGACGTCGAATTATTTTTCTAAAACGATGACTCAATAATGATTTCATAGCTATCGAAATAGTAAAACAGCCAGAGATTTCTCGTATTTCAAAAACTCATTAATATCAGCAGCCGAGTCGGGGTCCGAGACGACATGTGACGACTCCCTTCATCCAACGTGATAAACCACGTGATGATATACACATTAGACCACCTTGGAGTCGGGAGTGGGGGGCAACTGTTGGGATCATTCAACCGACTCCCGACTCCGACTCTATATCGGCCTTATGAACACAATACTTCGATTAATAATCAGTTAATCGACCGACAGTCGGTTATTATCAACTAACAACGGACAACCACGACGATTCAGTTAATATTCGACTGATGACTATCGGCATATCAGAGTCATCGTCCGATGATCATTCGGATCTTTACGACTACCGACCTACTACTATTACCAACATATAGTCGGATTATCTTCTCACGATCACATAAGGCCGGAATGTGCGGAACCTACATATCTAGTAGTTATAAACGGTTATCGACTCGTATCACGGTCATTGTGGGCATAAACAATCCATTACCTCCATGATTATGGTCCGATAATTTAGCGCAATAGAAAGCAGGACCACATGCTCGACGAATACATCAGAATCATTTATAAAAGGAAGGTAATTGAACAGTATTGGTAAGACAATTCTGGGCTGAAACTCTGCCATTTCAAAATTCTCATCTGCTGTTTACCACTCCCCGCTGACTTAGGTATCGGAGGATCTCCGTCGGACACAATTTCAGTCTGTGAGGATTTTGTTTTGTAGGTGCTCTTCACCGGCGACAGGCGACGGGATTGGCCGCAACAGCATCATTAGTTGTATTGGTGCCACATCTTGAACCATCATAGGAGCACCCTATATGCTATCTATCATCATGTGCTTTGTCTTGTGCATGGTCTGTATCTTGCATGGTATGAATGCAATGAGACTCATTGATGAATCAACTTACACCATATGTTGTGAGTCATGTGCACCCCTGTCATGTCTGTTCCTACCACCTTGGCCACCAGATACATCATAGCTTGAACTGTCATTTTTATTATTACTCATATCATGAGATGATTTAGACAATTAATTGTCCAAGGGCTCAGTAGTCTTGGAATCTGAGTGAACTGGCTCCTCATGTATCCTTTCTATGGATTTGCAATCGCCGTTCCTTTCTTTTTTGTGTTTGAGTGGATGCTTGAGGAACTACCTTCTTTTCTTGCCAACCCAACTTGACCCACTTTGTTTGGTGGCTCGACTAGGCCCACCACCTTGACTGGCCTTACTTCCCTGATTGGCTTGTGTACCATGGTAACCTCTCATTAGCATCTCCTTATCATATCTCTAGCTTGAGTTCTTAGAGTTGTTAGTTGTGTGATGATCCTAGCCAGCTTCCTTCTAACCTTTGTGGTTGCTATGTCATCGAATGCCTTAGCATTGCATGTACCTCTTTGCCTGCTGCTTTGAATTCATCCTAGCTTGTTTTGCTAGGACATTGGTTATTTGAGTTGGTGATCCTCGCCCATCAAACTCTAGTTGGCTCTACATCCTTCGTCATATTCAAAGTCATTGTACAATGGATGATCATATTTTAGTACTTTCTCTATAATGCACTTCAATATTGAGCCTTGTATTGCAGTGCTCATATATTAGATCACTTAATTGCTTGGTAATGTCTTTGTTTGCTATGTAGCAATGAGCAAATTGATCAGTTGCACTCATAGCCATTGGAGACCGTCTACAAGAGGATCCAAATATCTATCCTCCTAAGGTATTGAATGCCCCATCAAAATGGAGTCACCATTCAGCTACAAATGCAATCATGGACATTCCATGCCAGACACCATTTATCATAAAGCATTAGTTAAATTAGGTGTCTAAGAATAGTTGGATTCGTATCTAGATTGCTTGCCATAGGTGCCTTCTTAGCAAAGCTATAGAAGCTCTCTCTAAATGCTGTAGTTTGTGAAACATATGCCATTTATTGCATTATTTTGCATGTTTGTGAAACCTAAGTATTATTCTCTATGGTGGTATCCCATTAAATTCATCTTGCCTTATCTATGCATTGAGCATCATTGGTGGCATTGGTCTCCATCTTATAACTTACATTGCATAGCATGGTTAAAAGTTTTTCATCCAAGCCTATTCCTAGGACTTCATATTGAAACTTTGGATTAAGATAGGAAGTTTCCAAGACATGTATTTGATTTATTTAGCAAACAAAAGCTTGCACAATGTACTCAATGACTTATATTTACAATATTTACAAGAGCATTCAGGTAGGCAAGGTTTAATTTTGATTACTTGCTAGATGCAACCCCTTCCCTATCTAGGTATTCCACCATTCCTCATGGATGCTGATATAATCACTGGGATGCCTTGGATCAGCTTCTTTGATCTCGATTTATGGTCAAGGGAGCACATGCAGGGATAACGCCATCCACAACCCATAGCACTAGATATAGTGTTGTGAGTATCCTAACTAGTTCTTCAGTCCATTTCTAGAATTAAGTGCCTGTCACTAAGGGTGGCAATTTATGACCCGATTTGTCAACTCAACCTGCGAACGATATGCTTTAAGTAGGTTTGAGTTTGATGTAAACAGGTTTGGTTCATAAATTGATCAACCCATCGAGACCTATTTATTAAATGGATTGGGTTTAGGTTTAGACCTTAGACTTGTTTAACCCATTGTGATCTATTAAATAATTGGGTTGGGTCATAACTTGACCCATTTAATTTGTATAAAACATCTTAACATGTTTTTGACATGTTTAACCAACCTATTTAACCTGTTTGACGCATCTAACTCATTTAATTATTTAACCCAATTTGACTTATTTAATAAATGGGCTATGTGGATTGGCTCAGGTTATCTATTTAATAAATAGATTGGATTCAGATTTGAATTTTTGACCTATTTAATAAACATGTTAGATTTGGGTTGACAAATTTTTGATCCGACGCGCATTCGATCTGACCCGTATCTGATCCGACCCAACACAATTGCCACCCCTACCTGTCACTAACATCCACATGGCTCTCCTCCATGCCATGATAGGCATATCTGCTGTCTTTCCACTTCTCATTAACATAGACTGCAACCTTGCCTTCTTTCCAACAAGGCTATTTAGTGCAATCTCTTAGATGTGCTTCTTTATCAAAGCCATTGCCTAAATGTGATTGTATATGAATTTTGTAACCACAATCTGCTTTGCCTTGTGCAGTTTTTGCCTCTATCCATTAGAATTAGGTCAATGTGGTGGGTAGGTCATGGGGCCTAGAAAATGTGTGGCCTTTCAATCATCACAATATCACTGGTGGCCTTGTACTATGATTTGTTATCTACAACCATTTGCACAAGATGTTCCTCCCCTATCTGATTGATAACTTTTTGCATCAAGCTTAGGATGTGTTAAGCATCATGCACCTTGTTGGAACTATCAATTGACTTCTAGAAGAATGTCTTCTTGTTGCATTTTGTGCTAGTATCTTTGCTCTTCTTTCCCTTCTTACTGAAAGTGCCAAGCATGCTATCCAACTGCCACCCTTACCAATTATTGTTCACTAGCTGGCTCCTCCCATAGCTTGGATATGCTCTGAGGCTTTGGAAATAGAACCCTTTTTGTATTGTGATGGCTCAACCTATGCTTTGTGCCTAACAACCTTGTCTCTTTGCCTTTGATCATTCAGATTATTTCGTACGATAGTCTAAATTTGGGCCTCTATGCCATATGAATTTGACACTGAATGGTCATACGGATCTTGGAATACCAAGATGGTGGCTTAGTTGCTTGACAATCGATCTCAGTTTGTTTCACCTTGCTTTTTTTCTTTTCTTTAAAGCCTTGACAGTGGTTGACTAGTTAATGGACATACTGTGGACACTTCTTACAAGCTGCCACATCAAGATACCCACCAGCTAGATATTGCTTCGGCCTAGTCATTCTATCCCTCCACTCAGTCTCACATTAGTTACACTTACAATAATACTGGCCAGTTAACAACCAACCAATGTCGACATCCTCCCTTTCTGATTCCATTTTTGTAATTTTGAATAAACATTATAAACCACCTCATTCATTATTACAAATTATATAAATAAATCTATAATTTTATATAATTTTCATCAATTATTATATTTTTTAAGATATATTACTGCTTTTAGTAGTTGTTTCACTAAAATATATTAATTTAAAAACCAATATCAAAATTATGCATGTTGTTCCAAGAACTATTTCCAATTATCAATATACACTAACAATTTTTTCATGATTTTTTGTTGAATTAATAATTTTTAATTACCAATAACTTAAGAATTTTGATATTTTGTACCATAATGCAAAAAATAATCCAATTATATCAGAAAATATGTTTGAATTATCTCTACATAATACTAATTTTTCATGATTTTTCTAATTTATTAATATTTTAAAAACATTCTATTAAAAAATCATTATTGAATAACTAAAAAGAATATTTTAATTAGGCTAATTTAGTGCCTTTTTAGTGGTATACATATCATGGAATGTTGAACTATCTGGAACCACTCGGTTCAGGGCATATCGAATCATACCGGTGGTCCATCGGGATGGTTCCGCCGTTCAAAATGAGAAATCGGCGAGGAAAGGGAGAAGGAAAGAGAGGAAAAGAGAGGGGGGAGAGAAGGAAAGGAGAAGTCTGGGAGGGCCGCCATGGCTACCAAAGAGATGCTATGGCCATCGGAGGGTTGTGGATGCTGGTGGTGCACGGGATAGGATGAATCGTAGAGAGAAAGAAAGAGAGAGAGGGAGGGAAGGAGAGGGAGAGCCATCCATGGCCGGTAGTGGCCGTCGGAGGGCCCTCCCTTCCATGCGGCGCTTCTATTTTGATCGCAAAATGGTGATCAATTTTTTTTCTAGATTTAACGGTGAAGTCGGCATCTGGTTTGTCGGATTCACTAAATCCGACAAACCAGTTGTTGACTTAAGTGAATCCGGCAAACCAGTGGCCGACTTCACCATAAATCCCCCAAAAAAAATTTCACGAAATCGGGGTAGGTCGCTCCTATTTTGATTCCATGGAAGCTGTGGGGGCTATTTCTCCTAGTTAGGGCCTTCGGTAGCTCTCTGGCGGCCTCTCCACCATCTTCCCCTCCTTCCTTTTCTCTCCTTTCCTCTCTCTCTCTACTCTCGTCTCCTCTGAGAGAGGGTGGAGCTTCGGAGGCGTTAGTGGTCCTCTGCGATCCTCCAGTGGCCATTGCCGGCATCTTTGTTGGCCTTCCTTTCTTCTCCTCCTTTATCCCTCTCTCTCTCTTTTTCTCTCCGATTCTCCGTCTCTCTGGCGTTCACTTCTGTGTTGGTTCGCATTTGGTATGGTTTGGTACGGGATGTACTGACCCATATTGTTGGTCGGTCGGCATAGGGTCGGGTTTCGAGTCGGCAAATCTTGCTACATATATGTTTTGTAGTCCATAATTATTTTTATTGACCAATTATTTTTGAAATTTGTTTAATTTGGGCTTAGGTTTGGATAGCATAAATATGTCAAATTTAAACAAATTGTTGCAAGAAAATTGCAGGTTTATGTACGCCCAAGTGTGCTGCCTTTTTAAATTATGAATGCTATTTAATTATTTTTATCCAAAAATATATTTTAAACCCCCAAACCAACTAACCAACAAAAAATCACAAATTTGGCATTAATATGCAAATCATACTTAGATTTTGTGCATATCATGAAATCATATCAAAATACAAAATATTTACATGATTATTCCTTATTTTTTAATTTTTGACCTATTTAGACTGTAAAAGAGAAAATAAGGAAAGTGGAGGGTTTTTTTTTTTTTTTTTTTTTTCTGGCTGTTGGAACTTTGTGTGGGGGGCGGTGGATTTCATCTTGCTCAGGTATGGATTGGGACTGAAAATTGGCTCAAATCCCTCCTCCCATGCTTTGCCTCACCTCCTCCACAATCCCACGTGCCTCCTTGCTGAGACATGAGAGGACAAAGGCTTGAGAAGGCCTTTAACCTGTCTTTTCAACGGTGGCAACCCCAGAATTGTCAGGTTCTGTTTAAAACCAACCCTAATCAAGCAAAATTGGGTGTTTCTGATTGGTTTGTACATATTCATATTGGTTTTGCACCTGTCCCAAACTAAAACCAAGAATCATCCCAATTTTGTACAGTTTAGTTTGATATCCCCAAATGGGGTTGTTTAGGATGGTTCGAGAAATGTTGGTTGCCATATACTTGTAGGAAATACAAAGTATTCTGCAACATATTTGCCAAGGAATTTGAAGCTTTAGAATTTTGCTTCCAATGGATGAAAATAAAGAAACGAATGTCATGACAAAAAGGTGAAAAAGCTGATAGAATTAAAATTTGGTGCTAGATGAAATTGTTACTGTTTTTTTTTGTTTTGTTTTGATGTTGTCTGTTTAAATTTATTTATTTATTTATCTTGCTATGTCAGGTTAATATAAGAGGTATTTCTTTGTAGCTTCCTTCTAAGAACAATTGGACACCTCGATAGTTTTTTAGGGATTTGTGGTTTAAATACTTCCATGTGCATATTATATGTGAAAGAAGCTGAATATTGAGAGTTACAGTTCTGTTCAGTGCCTAATGTGGAAAAGCTTTTCAAGAATTTACTTTAGACAGGCAGGAGTTACATATCTGAAAGAAAACCAGCAGTTTCTTGGTAATCTTTATTAGTTTGTGAGTGATGATCACATCTCTATGAATTTCATAGACAAGTTTGGGTTGCTTAGACACTGCAATGCATAGGGCCTGACATGGTCAGGCTCCTTTATTCTAATTTGAGAGGGTGGAACAAGCTTGAAATCTCCTCGTCCTATTTTAAGAAGGTCATTGGCTGTTGAAAAGATGCAGTCTGACTACTCTCAGAAAGTTCTATTGGGGTCATCTATCGTGATATTGTTTGCAGTAAGAGGTGGCCTGCTCGAAATATTAGGGGTTCTTCTATTTGGTCCATCCAAAATGAAATTAAAGGATAGCTGTATGCTAGTTATCAGATCTAGGGCTTCATATGGGCTTAACTTGTTCACGCTCATGTTATTTTTTTTAAACATTTGCTCAGGCATGGCTATAATGCCACCAAGATGAGCTGATTCTCAAGCCAACCTCCAACAAATACAAATACTTTGCAAGCTGATAATGCTCAGCTTGTTTCTGACCAGATGAGCTTTAAAAAGCCAATAAGCAAGCTGTGCACTACCTCTTCAAGAATAGTTCTGTTGATTTCCAGCCTTAGTTTGGCAATCATAGTTGTTCCATATGTAGCGTGCTGGATTTTGTGGAAAGTGTGATCTGCATATTTTAGGCTAGTCATGATTCTCTTGCTAGTGAAAGAGTCATTCAGTTTTTGGTGTAGAGCTTAGAAGTGAGTGACCGGTCTGGTAGTATTTTTGTATTTCTTGGGTTGGTTTGTTGGATATCATGTGCCTCTCTCCTTAATCGTGTTTTCTCCTTGTTTCTTAAGCCTTAGTGCTTTCTTTTCTTGTTGATATCATCTTCATATTGGTGTGCACTCTTCTGACTTGAGGTTTTGCTCTACGTCAGGTTTGTTCCTTGTCACTTATATGCCACTTATTATTTTGTTGATAGAACAAATGCAGTTAAATTCCAAATTGCGTGCAAATATGATTTTCCCCTTGTATTACTGTGTTCCAAACTTTTGATTTCTTAGAATATTCAATTCTGCAGAACATTTGAGATACAGGTGGATTGCAGAAATCAAAATTTGCAGTACAGTGTGATTTTGGTATCATTGCACATGAATATTGTAAATTGCTTGATTGATTATCATGTATTATTGGCTTATCTCACTTTCTCTTTTTATATAGATTATCAGCTTTTTTCTCCTTTTTTTCCCCTCCCTCTCTGGTTGCCTGTGAGTTTGCAGGGTGAGATGTGTAATTATGATAAGTTTAGGCTGTTCTTTTTTCAAAATTTTTCATTTTGATTTGTAGGTTTCCATGTGGATGACTCAGAAGTCACGCTAAACATATGCTTGGGCAAGCAATTTTCTGGTGGTGAATTATTTTTTCGAGGCGTTCGATGTGACAAACATGTAAACTCAGAGACACAACCTGAGGTATGTTAATGTATAATAAAAAATATTTTCCAAGAGATTATCCATACTTCTAATATGTGATTGGCTTCAACAATGATTTGTACTATTTATTAGTTTTCTGCAACATTTCTATGTATATCCAGAATCCTGGAAGGTTGTATAGAAGTAAACTTATATAGTTAAATACCTAAATTCTGATGGGAACTGATCTAGTACCAAAACTCAAGAAAGTAGACAATTTAAGAAAACATAATCTATCTACAGATATTTAATGGATAAGACCTCAACTGTAAATTACCATACATTATTCCTGTGTTTGCACAATATGAGCAGCATCATACTGTGCTTTGCCCAGTTCATACATCAAGGCGAACTCTGTATGACCTTGTATACCATTTTTTTCATGAGATACAAAAGTCATGGTAACAAAAGCTAATTTTTTTAAGGTAAATCAATTTGGCAGAGTTTGGTAAAAATGAATAATTATGTTCTGAAAATTTGATTTGCGTATTGAAGGGATCAACTATGTTAGCTTAATATTAGTAGATTCAACTGACATAACAGTGCTTGCAAATATAATTCAAAGACATAAAATAAACAATTTACTTTCAGCCTGAAATTACCCAAGCTACACAGATTATAACCCTAGATAACTCGAAACACAATAAGTTATCTTAAATTTTTTCTTAAATTTTCTAGTTTTTAATTTTACTAACTGTTTTTATTGAAGCTCTAACACTTGGAGCTGCTGGAACCGTTGAAACTACTGAAATCAAAACTTTGCTTAGAGGACTGAAACTGAAACCAATAGCAAGTTTTTAAAACCTTGATGAAAGTTGTTATAAGCTTTCATGGCAACAAATTGCATGTCTCAAGAGTAGCATGTCCTGCATTTAGCGGATAGATGGTGGCTATTGTATCCTCTTGTAGCACAATAAGATAAGCTAAAACCAGAAGTGATAAATAGCTTTTTGTTGTGTGTGTCTATGGTTCAATGCATCATGTTATGTTTATTAACATCAAACCCTTCCTTGGAATGATTTCTTGTTTCCTCTTCCTTTTCCATTCTCACTTATGCATTTTAAATTTTGTTCAGTTTACTTTTATTATGCTCTTGTTGTAGATAATTTAGAATGTAGTTTTCATTGGTAGTCATGCTAAATTCTATCCTCCAATAAAGAGGAAACTTACTAATCTCTATTTTTGTAGCGCCTTGTGATAGTGATCTTGCTTATTCACAGGAGATCTATGAGTATTCCCATGTCCCTGGTCAAGCTGTACTTCATCGTGGTCGTCATCGGCATGGTGCCCGTGCCACAACATCCGGACATAGGATTAATTTGCTTTTGTGGTGTAGAAGGTACCCCCATTTCTTCTGTATGTGCACATGTCTGAGGTTTATTTCTAGGAAGAGATCCACTAATATGCACAATCAGTATATGTAGAGTAGATTTGGCCAATAGTTAGTATATGTAGAGAAGATCTAGACATTGTGCAGTGGAGTTACAAATGAATGTTCCGAGGCTTATCATAACTTTTTATCCTGCGAAAAACCTGGTTTGGCTGGACATTAGAATCTATGCAAGATCTAAAAAAACTGGCAACGAAGAGATACAAGAAGATCATGGAAAGAGGAGAGAGATGGGATAATGATGTTTTTGCAGTTCTTTGTTTTTGTACCAAAAGGGCATCCAAGTGCATGAGGCTCTTGCTAACTGTGGGTCTAGGTAGAGTCAAATGTATGCAGCCTTACCCCTGCATGCAAAGAGGTTGTTTTATATTTTGATCCCGTTGCATCTAGATCATAATGGAGCAACCTTACTATTGCGTAAAGTCTCTACCTCAATCCCTTGCTTTTGTCTAACTCTATTAATTAGTAAAAAAAAGAAGAAGAAAAAACAAGAGTGCTGTCAGCAACAAAATTAGGCATGCGTAGACTTCTTCTGATCCAAATTGAATGCGATTCTTTACAGGTCTATGAATATTGTCTTTATGTCATATAACATGAGTTACAAAATATTCATAGCCTAGTAGGTTTGGTCTTGAAAGACGGACCACCTATAACCAATTCACATACCATCAGAGATGATTTTACAAAGGTTGGTGCATTAATAACAGAAAATATGATGAAGCCACTACGTGTAGCTAACAAATCAATTAGAGATCATTGACTTTTGTTGGGAGGGAGATTTGTAATTGTTGTCGACTATCAAGAGTTTAACTCAGCCATGTTTTTTGATGCAAAGAGTTTGTCTTATGCTATTCTGGATCCTTAAATGATCTGCAATAGTTTCTCATATTCATGTATCTTTGTAGTCCAGCGTGTTTTAGCTACGAAAAAGCAATATACAGCATGTTATTTTTCCTGAGCTGGTAGCTCAAAATCTTTGCAGGATCTTTGACAAAGATGTTTTGAAGCTTTTCCTCTAAAAATATGACAAAGTCATATATGATATATTTGTTCTTTGGAGTTGTTGAACATGCAGAAGCTTCTGTTGTGGAAAAATAAATAACAAATTACTGAAACGTGTTATTTGCTGGTAATGTTTCTATTCATAATAAGTTGAAGTAATTAGAAGAGAGTGCTGCACTTTTATTAAACCTGAATTCCTGCTCATGTTGCTAGTGGTTTGAAATTAGAATGTTAACTTTGAAGGAAAGATGGTGTATAATCAATTATATTTTCCTATGCTATTTGGATGAATTCATGTGGGAAATTCAGTTCCCTATAGCATTAGGCTAAGTGGAGGCATCTGCTATACGCTATTGCAAAGTAATCAGTTGGCTGACCTGTATTGCAAGTTGCAGGAACTGTTTGTATGCCTACAGATCCTAGTTTGGTTCAAGATATATCTGAGGTTTATTGGAGCTATACCTAGATAAAGCTTGTAATATTTGCTGATTATGCAAGCTATCACTAAAACAAGGTCGTGATTTAAAGATATTTTCATGCAGCCTTTTTTTCTCTTATGTTTTATAACTAAACTTTTTATGATGAATTAAATTCTAGTTGTATTTGTCAGTTTACTTTAGATGGATAACAGTCCACTTTTACATGTTGCATGGTGTGACTTCAAGTACTGTTCCATATTGGTCCTTACATGGCATACCATACTGTATTAGTAGGGTACTTTAAGCATCTTATTAGTATTCTCCTTCTATCAGCACTATGTTCTAGACTGGAGTTTTGTGCCGGCACTTGCTCTACTTGTAAGCTGGTACAGCAGACATGTCATCCATTAGGTTGAGCTAGCTTCAGGTTGGGCCAAGCCTCAATATCAAGAGCAACATAACTGACTAAACCCCAGCTTGGTTTTGGACCAAAATTTTGGAGTCTGAGTTCAATCTGACAATAGAATATGTATTCGTGCACTTGGCCTAGCTTGAACTGAAAATGCACACCTTTGTCTAAGGGCCAAAATGGTGGTCCATTCCTCTATGTTAGAGACCAAAAATGAGAGAGGGAGAGCATTAGTCGAAAGAAGGATGGGGAGAGAGATGAAGCAGAGATGATGGTTTGGTAGTTGCGACATGATCAATGCTGAATGGATATAGAGATGTAAAGAGAGAAAAGAGTGAGAGAGATGCCTGGAGAGAGAAAAAATGTTTAGGGGGATATGATGTGTCATGGAGGACAAAATTGACTTTTGAGATTAGGAGTTTAACTCTATTTAAAATATTAAATTTATACTTTTGAAAAATAGTTGGGTCAGATTGGGTTGGCTTGTCCCAAAGTTCGTTGTGCTAGAACTGGATCCCATGCCGATTGGTCGGTCGTATAGTTTGGTATGCCCTCATACCGTTTTGTAACAGTCTAAATTGACACGACACAGAAAGCGGAGGAGAGGGAGAACCGGAGAGAGGAAGAGAGAGAGATTGTGTGGGGGGGGGAAGGAGAGGGAGAAGGCGGAGATACCGGTGGTGGCTGTCGGAGGGTTGCGGAGGCCCTCGGATGATCGAAGGAACGAAGAAATCTGAATCAAGATAGAGAGAGAGGAACGGAAGGATCGAAAGAGGGTGGGGAGGTTGGCAGTGGCTGTCGGAGGGCCGTGGAGGCCCCAAGCCCCCAAGAGGGTGGAATCTTCCTCCCCGCTCTTCGTCGGATTGAAACAGGAGTGATCACCCCTATTTTGATCATGATTTTTTTTTAATCATTATTCACAATGAAGTCGTCACTTTCGATCCTTCAGTTCCGCTCTCTCTCCCTCCCCCTCTCTTTCTGCCTCTCTGTCTCTCTCTATTTTCTTCTCTACAGAGGGGGAGTTTCGGAGGCCTCAGCGACCCTTCAGTTGCCTCGACGGGCTTGCGGCGACCTCTCCAGCATTTCCGTTTCGTTCCCTCCGCTCCTCTCTCTTTTCCTCTCTTTTCTTCTTTCTCCTCACTGGTGTTCCATTTCTTATGCTGGAACCATCCCGGTCGGCTGCTAGTATGGTTTGGCAAGCCCCGAACCGGGTGGTTCAGGACATTCGGCTAATCTTGGTTTGTCCTTTCGACTTATCTTGAGTTTGGCTTGGCTTGTTGTGCCAAAAATGCCGGTTTGCCGAATATTGGGGTGGGCAGATTGAGTCAGGCAGCTGGGTTGGTTGGCTTTGATCAAGTTTATGGTATAGGTACTATTATTGGTAGTTAAATACTTGTTGTAGACTGATAAATATAGACCGGTTTTATTGATTGTATCTAAGTGAGAGATTTCCACATTTACTTGAAGGCTTCAATTGTCTAAAGAAGTGACTATAGGCTGAATATTTAATATATCTATTGATACATATGTATGTGTCTATTTGATGGAATTTTAGTCGCATTCCTCCCAATGCAGATCAATGATAGAACATCTAAATTGACACTCGACACTATTAAGTATGTCCTACAATATCTTAAATTATTAGACACAACATCATTTGTTTTGTAGGTTTCCTATATACGCATTAGGTGATCATTAAAAACCTTTTTATTTAAATAATTAATGGAGCATCTAGATACATTGAATCTGAGTTTGCATGTGTTTTATGATATATACATATATATGGTGATCAACAGTATGGATTTTCAACAATAATATATTCAACATACAAGTCCTTTAGATATTGTACATTGAGTCCCTTGGATGCGTATGTATGAACTCTCCAATACATGTAACTTTGGTTTATAAATATTTTAAAAATTGTAGGTCATGATCAATAACATGGATCCTCAATATTCCTATTATTGATTTTGTGCTGCTAGGTTTGAAGCTTCAATCATCCTGATGCAAGATTGATGGTAAACTTGAAAATTTGCACCATTGAACATGATATACAACATCTGAAATCTTTAGAAAAAGAAATCAAATGTTTTGGAAATTTCCTATAATGCATAAGTGGTTCCGTAAAGGAAATTAGTAATGGTATTTTTTGAGTTGACAAATGATTTAGAACTTTGAAGAATCTAGGTTAGTTCAATTATTATTTATGTGCTTGAATCTATCTGGACCAAGATCAGTGATTTGGATTTCTAGTTTATAGACTCTACAATCTCTTTGGAGAGAGAAAGGGTGAGGAAGTCCTGCACAAGTTTTGTTTCCCAGGTCCAAATACTCGTGACTGAACCCATAACCTCTTCCAAGGAGAGGAGTGTCACAGCTAGGGCATTGCCTGGATCACAAGTGTACGTTATTTTTCAGTATGCTAATTGGATCGATATTCTTATTCTCTGTGTTCACTTGATGCATACACGATAGATTGTCAAAGCATGGGGATTTTTGTTTTTTTATGCATTTTAAATATTGTAGTTCGTGTTCAACCTTGTGGATTCTTAATATATATAACCTTCTTATTTTTCATCAGTTGGATGGAAAGCTTCAAAGGGTGACTCTAGAGGTGCAATTGAGCTGTGAGCTGAGTTAAGCAGCTAGAAGCTCGAGCTTGACTCGATTTAAAATATTTGGGCTCAAAACTCAAGTCGAGATCGATTGAGTCTTAATACCCCAAGCTTGATTTCAGCTTGATGAAAAAAAGGTAAAGCTCGAGATCGATTCGATTCGATTATCAGTCGAGCTATGCTCGGGCTTGAGTTCAAGCTCGAATTCAAGCCTTAGCCTCGTAATAATAAATATATAGTAATATATATATTATAGATAAAAATAATATTATGAAAAAAATATATAAACTAGAATATGTTTGTGAGCTTTCTAGTCAAGCATCTTGCTCCTTGTGTTCGACTCAAAAAACTATTTTAGCTACTTGAGTTTGACTGTGACTGAGTCGAGTCGACTTTGGACTTAAGTCGAGCTTGAGTAGTTTGCGAGTCGCTCAACTTGTTTGTACCCCTAGGTGAGCCTTGGCGCAATGGAATGGTTGCTTTTTATGGTTTGAAGGTCACAAATTTGAAATATGGAAATGACTTCTTTGCTTATGGGTGTGAGGCTAGGGATGTCAACAAGGTGGATTAGGTGTAATTAGTGAAAAAATCGAAACTGAACCCGAAATCAACCACTGCTCCCCAAAATGGAAACAAAAACCATAACCGCCACTGAAAAAAAGCATAAAATCGAAACCGAAACCGAAAAACCAAAAACCATTTAACTTTTTTTTATTCATTTCAAAATTTTCATATATAAAATATCCAAATTAAAGATATTGTCTATGATTTTCATATAATTCATACAAACTCAACTAACTAATGTCCAAAAATAATAACACAACCATCTAACAAACTTAATAATTCTAAAATAATAATAGAACCATCCAGCAATCACAATAATCCAAGTTAAAAATGAGTCCAACTATATCAAAGAAAATAAGTCCAACAAATACAACAATTACAAAGAAGAACAGAAGGGAGGAAAAAGCCATCTCTCTAGCCTTGACGGTACTAAGAGATATTGGGTATGTTTGGTTTCGGGTTTGGTGTTCGGTTGGGTGTGGCTTGGGGAAATTCACCAAAACTGAAACCGAATGGTTTGATTTTAAAACCATCACCAAAACCATCCCCATTTAATTTAGGTTATAAATGTCCCATTCAATTTGGGAATGGGTAAAATATTCAGGTATCCGTCCCCATTGACATCCCTACGTAATGCCCCATACATCTGACCCTCCCTAGGCTCAGAATGGCTGGAGCCTGGCATACCGGGCTGCCGTTTTTTGTAGGATGGAAGGTCAGTTCTACTGGGAATGTGTGCATGCATATGTATCATTTTTATGTGCGTGTGTTACCACGTATGTAATTTTCTTGAATTAATGTTGTATGCCTTGCTGACCATGTTTCATCTGAGATAACGTTTCCAGCAAGGTTAAGTGTTGGGGGAGATAGTAATGACCATGATTGCTGTAAGTGTTGGTGAGATAGTAATAAGCATAATTGCCTCTTCTTTTCTTTATTATGAGGTTAACATGATCTGGTGGTTTATAATTGTTTAGTTTATGTGCGAGATTTTTATTGCTTATTAATGTTGAGCCTCACGTGAAGTTTTCTGCTCATTATTATTGGTTTCTGTTTCCCGGTCAATGTTTATATTGAGGAGCTTCTATGTTCCTTTTACTGGTCTGTCCTTTTGAAGGAGACATGGGAATGTATTGCAGTTGATTTTCTCATAATTGTCTTGAAGTATTTTAATTCACCCCGTCATTGCTTTCAGTTCTTGTGGCTAACATTCAGTTCATGACCATCAAGTTACAGATTGTCATGGTTCATCATTTTCCTAGATTTTTTCCTGATTCTTCAGTATAGCATTTGCCATTTGGTACCTACCATTCATCAGGAGCAATGGTATGCTGCAGCAACTGAGACGACAAAGAACTACTTTGTAGTCGGATGTATTTCTTTTCCATGCAAGTGTGCTCTGAGCATTTTCTTAGACTTGCTGGTAACCTCTTTCATTTCTTTTCCATTCCAGACATGGCCTCAGTAACAGCTCTCTAGTTAGGTTAGTGAGATTCGACTTTCCTTTTGGGGCATATCTTCTCTGTGAGAGAGAGAGAGAGAGAGAGAGAGAGACTTGGTGACAAGCTTTTTCGGAAATATTCTTGGCATGTGCTCAGAAATCATGATGCATTCCTCCTAATTGAATCAGTCATCTTCTTTCCTCTTTTGTGTTTGTCATGTTTTCTTTTGCATCACTTTTTTTTTTTTGTGATTCTGTTTCTTTTGACTTCTTACTTCCAATTATCTTTTATGATATGCAATTAACAGCCATGTGGTCTACTAACTAAATTCATTGTGTTACAGTTCAGTTTTCAGGGAGATGAAGCAATATCAGAAGGATTTTTCTAGCTGGTGTGGTGAGTGTCAGCGTGAAAAGAAGGAAAGGCAGCGCCACTCAGTTGCTGCTACTAAGCTGGTTGCATTCTGACCTTGTTTCACTACCATGCAATTCTGAACATATTGTGAAACTTGAAAGAAGTGAACAGTGCATGACTATTAGAATAATATTTTCCTTTGTTTCTCTACAACAGGCATTCCTTCGGAGTGGAGGATCAGTCATCTAAGCAATTTTTTTGTATGTAATTTAGTTTGGATGGTTGTAAAATAGCAAGCTTTCTCCTCCCTCAGATACTAAGTGGTTGCTGTTGTAATTCACATTAGTTCCATCAGCCCCTCTTTTGAGATGGTTGTTGTTTGAAGGATATTTATTTATAAGTAACTAATGTCAGAATCCAGTCATAACATTTTAAGTACAGTTTTGATTAAATCGTTGCATCACTTTGATATTGAAATTCTGAATGGTAGGCCATGGCTACGTGCAACCTAATGGATATTCAATTACGCGGATAAGAATGCAGAATTCCGTTTGGAATATTATTATTGCACTGACCAAGCAATATGTTGGTGAACTCAACTTTCGAAGTAATCAGTGGGGAAACATCTTGATGCCCAAGCATGTTTTTTTCTTGTCAAATGCTTTTGAAAATCATCGTTCATAATTTCGGTGAAAATGGTTTAACATTTGGAGAAATTGTTGGCTAGCGCTTGGGAAGGACCGGTCGAGCATTTTACCCTCAGATCAGTTGCATGTTAGCCGGTTGTTTAAAACAGCAATTTTATTAATGTTTTCCCCAGCAGCTGGGTTGTATATATGGGCATTATTATGCCATCTACTAGAGATATCTGGAAGACCATTGTAACCGTGTGTATTGAAGGTTTGCAGACCCAAAAAGTTGGGTGGGTTGGGCACTCCTAATGTTGGGGTATTAAACAAGGAGCTGCTCTTGAAATGGTGGGTAAAGTTTTATACTAAATATCAAAAAGCTCTGGTGTACCTCATCAGAGATATCTATTATCTACGAAAGCTCCCGTCCTATTCGTTGAATCATTTAAGAAATGTGGCATCAGCATTTTGGAAAGAAGTTCTCAGCACTCGTAAGCTCTTCCAGCAAATTCTTCTCCATTTTGATTGGTAATGGTCATCGGGTATCATTCTAGCATGACATGTGGATACTTGATAGAACACTCAGCTCAAATTTCCCAAGCATTTATTCTTTGGCCAACAAACAATCATCAAATGTAGTAGACTACTTATCTTCAGAGGATTGGGAATTGAACTTTAGAAGTCCGATGCGTCATGCTGCTAGAATTGAGTATAATATTTTGAGGACAACTCTCTCATCTATCCAGCTTTCTAACATGCCTGACAATTGGATCTGAAAATGGAGTTCTAACCATATATTCACAGGGAAGAAATGTTATTTTTTCTTAATGTACGGAGGTATGGTCTTCTACATTAGTAGGGTAATATGGAGACTTCCTCTTCATGAAAAAATGAAGCTATTTACTTGACTGTGTTATAACAAGAAAATCTTGACAGTAGAACATTTGGAGAAGAAAGGA
The DNA here is from genome assembly GCF_000442705.2 of Elaeis guineensis. NCBI lineage: Eukaryota > Viridiplantae > Streptophyta > Magnoliopsida > Arecales > Arecaceae > Elaeis > Elaeis guineensis. Next base: position 17,143,384 of record NC_025998.2, on the reverse strand, counting down.
ATCACAGGGCCAAGTCACTGCCCCTTTTCAAAAGCCTCGAAACCACTAACCACCTCTGACTACAATGTTCATACTCCAAAAAATGCTGGTTTCTTCTCTTATAAAGCTTCGGCATCAAAGGATTACCTTCATCAATTCATGAGCTTTGGAGCAGATGGAAGAAGCAGAATTCCGAGCATAAGCCATCACTTGTTTTGGAAAGCCTTGTGGCCACTCCTTGTTAGTTCCTTTGGAAGGAAAGGAATCAAAGGTGTTTCAGTTCAAAGCCAAATATACAGAGGAAATGGTGAGGAAAATAACAAGAACGCTCATGCAGCCAACTCCCTGTCACCGGTATCGAGCACCTGCAAGACAGTTTCTATACAGATCGAATTGGTATCCGATAGGGACTCTCCGATGTTTAAGTCAGAAGAAGTTGGTGAACAGTAACTTTGATTGTATGAAGTAACAGAGCTTTGGTCCAAAGTTGGCTTATCCCCACTGTTCACTTACCTTTCTTTTTTATAGGTGATTCTGGTATAACCGTCGAGCACGTGGTCTCATTTTTTATGATGCTAAATTATTGGACCATAAATATAGAATTAGTGGGGCATTACTTCTCCTTAATAGCCGCGACATAGTCGATAACCGTTCGTGACGATCATGGTATGTTGAGCAGATTACCGACCATACGTCGGTATAACCGACTTTATGTCGGTAGAATCTATGAACGACAGTCGGCTATTAGCTCTGTCATACCAACACATGCCGATGGTCTAAGTCATCCGCTGTCGACCGGTGGTAGTCGAATACTAGTCGGTCAATCGATCTTAGTTGATTAGTCGACAGTAGATCGGTGCAATTAGCTCGGTCAGTCGATGAAGAATCGGTACTATTTGTTTGGCCGATGCATTGTCGGAGTCGTAGTGACCAAAGTCGAGGAACTGTCGATTTACCCCAACAGTTGCCCCCCACTCTCAAGTCCAAGGTGAGCCGACGTATGAATTGCCACGTGGTTTATCATGTTGGACGAAGAGAGTTCTGTCACATCAAGTCCCGATTTTGATGCCGTTTTCTTCGAGATATGGGTGATCGGCTACTTTATCATGTTGGCAGGTACGGTCATCTGTTACACTGATCGATCGATCCGATATCAGTTGTCAGTGTTAGGCATCATTTTGGGAAGTCGATTTGACGTCGGACGATATGATTTTGATAAGTAAATTTGTGCCACGTGTTCGAATGTTATTGGGTCAGAGTTGTTCATGCGGATAGAGGTGACGTGGCTTGATCTGGGGTAGGTGCGTCGAACTGTCCGATTAATGGTCGGTCCAGACGTTGCCATTTGTTGTCATCTGGTAGATCTTTGATTTGACCGCTTTCATCTTGGCCGTTGAGGGATCCTATATATATAGGATCATTCTCAGTCAAATTTTTACTTTTCGTTGTTTTTGGTGCTGGAATTTTGTCGGATTGTTGCCCCAACGTTTAAGATTATCGCTCCCAACTTTCTGGTCAAGTTCGTTTTTCTTTTTGAGTTCTTTTCTCTAGAATCCTTATCTTCTTTAGAGTCATTTTTATGGCTAGGACTTCTTCTTCTCGGGACGATCGATCGGAGAATCCGACTGATGAATCCCAGTTGAGTCCGGATATGGAGGTTTCTTTACTTTCGAGACCGAATGTTGAGTGGCTCTAGGAGCAGTTCTGTATTCCAGAGCAGTTTCAACTTTTCATCCCTGGAGCTGATGGTCGGGTGAATAACCTTCCTTCGAGCCAGGTGGCCTTCTATGTCGAAGATCTTCGGACGGATCTTCGATCCCAAAATTTATCCGAAATATTTTGAATTATTACGGACTTTGCCCGGCTCAGCTGGCACCGAACTCGGTTCGGCTGATAATTAGTTTTGCTTTGCTGTGTCGGATATTGCCGACCATGCCTTGTCCTTTTCTTTTTCGAGCCTTCTTTATCCTCCGACCTCATCTGAAGGCCCGAGGGTGGTGGTTCTTCAACCTCTGAAAAGGTCTATCCTTTATTATCGATCTTCTATCATCCATTCATGGATGGAAGAACCAGTTCTTCTTTGCTTCTTCTTCTCTTCCTTAGGGTTTTCCTTCTCGTTGGGACGATCCACAAATCGGTCCCAACGACAACAACCGAGTAGAGGTCAACGACCAGGAGGACTTTCACCGACTGAAAGATATGGCGGTCTCGAAATAGAAAGAGCTTGTAACCGAACAGGCACTTTATGACACCGGCCTTAGTTCGGTCCTTTGTCTAGGTATAGTATAGTTGGTCAGTCATTTTTGACTTTTCTTTTACTTGCTAAATTGTATTGACTTCCGTTGTAATTGCAATCATGCAGCAGAGGGTGCGAGTGTCGAACGTCGATATTCATCAGCACGCTGTCAAGAAGAGGGCAATGTCTGAGGCTGGGCCTTTGCGGCCGCCGAAGAGATGTCAAACACCAGCTTCAATCGACGTTTCAACATTGGCTGTGGAACCCGATGCTCCGTCGGCATCGATTCTCGAGCCAGTCCTGGCACTGTCGGCCCCGACAGTGCTCCCTGCTGGATCGTCCGAGAAAAGGGCGGCAAGGGGAACTACTGAAACAGCATCGGTAGTCCTACCACCTGAGGAGGTTCGGACCGAGGTAGGAGAGCCCGAACAATCTACCGTTACGCCAGTTGCTCCTTCAGTTGGGGTGCAGTCAAGCTCAAGCTTCCTCTCATTTTCAAATATAGGGCCGTCGACAACAGATTGAGGGAAAGCTTCGGTGACATCGGTGGAAGAAGTTGCATCGGAGGGCCATACAGTTCACTTGGACCTTCAAGTACCTGTCGATGAATCGGCCCTGGTTAATTCTATACCAGCCAAGCGACTGTGCCAGGCTACTCTTCTTCCGACTGATCGGGAGCATCGGAGGAAACGATCGGTGGTCGAGATATTTTCATCTTTTTATCCGACGATCATCGGGGTAAGTTTTTTTGATAGACTCTTCTTCTTCTTCTTCTTCTTTTTATAACCCGACTTATCTTCTGTCTGCAGTTGATCCACGACATGTTCGACTTGGAGGCCGGCTACATGAAGTTCGACGATATCCGTAGTGCATGGAAGAATAAGGTGGCAGCCACCGATGCTGAGAAAGCGACTGCACTCGAACAACTTAAGTTGGTGACAGAGTAGAAAGCCAAACTTAGGAGGAGGTTTTCTGACTAACTAACGACTTGGTATCCTCGGGGGCCGAACTTAAGTCAGCTCACGCGGTTATTTTGGCTCTTGAATCGCAAGTCAAGAGCAAGAAGCATTCTATCCACCAACTTCGACGGGAGCAAGATGGATGCATTGAGGAACTCGAAGCCGAACGTGGATGTCATCGGGCCAACCTGAAAAGGTTGGCATTGGTCGAAGAAGAATTGTCCTCCACTCGAGCCGATGCTGACTTGGCAAAGGCGAAAACAGAGTCGGCAAGGGAGGCATTGAGTAGGGCAATCGAGGATTTTCGAAGTTCGAAAGAATTTCAGGAAAAGATCCTTGAAAGTGGCTTCACCTCATACTACATCGGGTATAAAGACGGTCGAGATGCGGTCAAAAAATTATACCTGAGCCTCGACTTGAGCAGCATCATCCCTCCAAGATCAGAAGATAGGGTTGCTGAAGAAAAAGTTGCTCTGACTCAAGATGAAGCACCGAACGGGTCTGAAATCATTCAAGTCGATGATGTTACCCCCAAACAAAGGAACAGGAACGGTGACGAAGCTTAGTCGGTGTAGTTTGCCTCTTTTTTTTTGTAGTCTGATACTTGTAGTCGGACTTCGATCTAATTTTGTAACTCTTTGTTGACAATGAATGAAAATATTTCTAAGTTGAAACTTTTATTTTTTGGAATGTCTGCAATGTAAAGTAACCACCGAACATTGATCGGTGATCCGATCATTCGGTAAGACTCGTAGAATATCCGTTAGTCACGTAGTCCTCGATGTACTTTGATGGTAAGTCAAATATCTAGTACCCGATACTTGGTCAGATTTGTACGTCAGATTATTTGATAATCGGTAGCAAGCCGAATATCCTTCGATTAGCTGTAGCCATGTCGGTATAATTCAATCCGACTTTGGTCATTTTGGCATTTCTGTTCCTCTTAGTTGGGACTAAGTCGGCATATTAGTATTTCGACTATAGTCAGCTTTTACAATGGAGAGCCGACATTGAGAACCGATGTATAATCGACAGTACGGCTTTTACTGTGAAAGCCTGTATAGTCAATGTCGGTTGAGATTACAGTCGGTATGTCAGTTTTTGCAGGAGAACCGAAATACAGTCACCACCGAAGTAGTTGATTCTTCGATTTTTATAGTGGAGGCTGAAATAAATTTCGTGTCAAAGTACAACAGATAGTTCGGCTTTGACAATGAAAGCCGACATATAGCCAGTAGTTGATAAAATTTATCAAAAACTTGTGATTCTGAAATTTTGATTGTATTTTAAATAATGTACATATCGATGACTTTATTGATAATACATCTTCAGATTGTCGGTATTGCATATTCAGAGAATCGCCGACCCTTCGAGAGTTTCTAGTCGATATGCATCCGGTCTAAGAGTTTCAGATATTCTGTAAGGTCCTTCACAGTTCGGGGATAGTTTTTCTTGATCCAAGAGTTTTGAGATTTCTGCCTTTCTTAAGACCAAATCTCCTAGTTGGAAGACCTTTGGCTTGACTCTTACATTATAATATCGGGCTATCCTTTGTCGATATGCAGCCATCCGAACTTGAGCTTATGTCGGAGTTCTGGAAGGAGATCTAAGTCAGCTCTCTGACATTCGGAGTTGCTCGATTCACTATAGTGTTCCACTCTTATTGACGGCAATCCGATCTCGAGCGGTATCATTGCTTCTGTCTCATAAGTTAAATTGAAGGAAGATTTCTTGATCGGTATGCGGGGAGTCGTTCGATCCACCCATAAGATTGGATATAGTTCTTCCACCCAGAGGTCTTTGGCTTCATTCAGTCGGGTTTTTAGTCCGTGCAGGATTGTTCGGTTGGTTACCTCCACCTCTCCATTTGACTGTGGATGGCCGACTGACGTAAGTTTGTGCGTAATATAAAACTTCGTACAGAACTCTCTGAAATTTTAGTTGTCAAATTATCGATCGTTGTCGGTGATGATGGTGTGCGACAAATTGAATCTGTAAATGATGGATTTCTGAATGAAGTATTCCATCTTGCTTTTAGTGATTTGCGCCAGAGGTTTGGCTCCACCTATTTGGTAAAGTAATCGATGGCGATCACTATGAATTTTTTCTGATCAGATGTCGGGTGAAAATGACCAAGTATGTCGATTTTTCATTGTACGAAGGGTCATGGTGCTACAATCGATGTCAACTGACTAGCCGGTTAATGTTGTATATTTGTATACTTTTGACATGGTTCACACCTTCGGACGAGTTCAGCTGCATCTTTTTTTATGGTGGGCAAATAATATCCTTGTCGCAGGACTTTATAAGCTAGAGACTTGCCCCCTAAGTGATTTTCGTAAATCCCTTCGTGTACTTCTTTAAGTGCATAGTCGACATCTGTAGGTCCCAAACACTTTAGCAAGGGGAGAGAGAAGGACCTTTTGTAGAGATGACCATTCATCATCACATATTGAGAGGCCGTCCATCGAAGTCATTTAGCTTTTGAAGAGTCTACAGGAAGGATCCCATCGGTCAGGTATTGGATGATCGGATCTATCCAGCTTAATTCGATAGTGAGCTGCAATACTTCCTTGACTTTGTCGATGCTCGACTGTTCGAGATGTTCAATGAATGTCCGACCCCATGAGTTGAAAGCAGTAGTAGCCAATCGTGAAAGTATGTCAATCCGAGTATTTTCGATTCTGAGAATGTGAAAGATCTCAAAATATTTTAAGCTCGCTATAATATCTTTTACTTTCTGAAGATACTTCATCATAGTAAGATCTCGGACTTCAAATTTATCTTTGATTTATCCAATAATCAATTGTGAGTCAGTGAAAACCTTCAAACTGTCGATCTCAAGCTCCTTGGCTATCTTCAAGCCGGCTAAAAGTACTTCATATTTGGCTTGATTATTTGAAGCTTTAAAGTTGAATCGAAGGATGTATTCAGTGACTACCCATTCAAAATTTGTGTATTAGGCCGGCTCCACTACTTTGTGCATTAGATGCTCCGTCAATATGCAGCACCCAAGTCGACCTTAGATCGGGGTCGAGAGTCGTAGCCTCCTTTATTGTATTATCATCTGTATCTTTTGGCTTATTATCGGATATTGTACATTCTGTGATAAACTCGGTCAGAACTTGTGCCTTTATGGACGGTCGTGGACGATATTGTATGTCAAACTCGCCAAACTTCACTGCCCATTTCACTATCCCACCTGATGTATCAGGTCGATGTAAGATCATCTTCAATGGCTGATCTGTCAAGACCATAATTGGATGTGCCTAGAAGTACGGATGAAGTCGTTGTGCTGATATGATTAGGGTGTAGATCATTTTCTCTGCTCTTGAGTATCGGACTTCGATATTGTAAAGTACTTTGCTGGTGTAATAGATCGGTCGATGAATTCAATTTTCATTCTCCTGGACGAGCATCGAGCTAACCGCTTCAGTTGAAGTCACCAAGTAGAGATATAATGTCTCTCCGATCTTTGGTTTTGTAAGCAAAAGTGAAAAAGCCAAGTAGGTTTTCAAGTCTTCGAAGGACTGTCGGCATTCATCCGACCATGAGAAGTTCTTCGTCTGTCGCAAAGTTTTGAAAAATGGTAGATATCTCTCGACCGACTAGAAATAAATCGGCTGAGCGCAGCAATCCTTCCATTGAGTTATTGTATCTCTTTCTTTGAACTTGGGTGCTTCATGTCGATAATGATCTTTATTTTTTTGAGATTAGCCTCGATTGCTCATTGTGAAACAAGAAATTCAAAAAATTTCTTGAAAGTTACTCCAACGTACTTTTGGTCAGATTTAACTTCATCTGATGCTATCAGAGTGTGCCAAAGTCTTCCTCCAGGTCTCGAACATGATTTAAAGTTTGGAGACTCTTCACCAGCATGTCGTCTACGTATACTTCATGTTTCATCCGATCTGTGCTTTGAAAATCTTATTAACGAGCCGTTGGTAAGTATCACCGACATTCTTTAGATCGAAAGGCATTACTTTGTAGCAGTATATGTATCAGTCACAAAAGTCATATACTCTTCATCTTATGGTGCCATGCGGATTTGATTATACCCAGCGAAGGCATCCATGAAGCTTAAAAGTCGATGGTCAGAAGTCGCATCAACCAATTGATCAATCTTCGATAATGAAAAGCTGTCCTTCGGACAAGCTTCATTCAGATCGATATAGTCGATGCAGATCTTTCATTTTCCATTAATTTTTTTTACGATCACCACATTGGCGAGCCAGTCGGGATATGTAGCTTCTCTGACGAAGCCTGCTGCGAGGAGTTTGTCAATTTTTTCATCAATGACCTTTCATCTTTTAGGAGTAAAAGATCATTTTTTCTATCTCACTGGCTTAACATTTGGGTTGATGTTAAGTTGATGAGTTATTATTTCTGAAGGGATCCCGGACATGTTGGTGGCCGACCAAGTAAAAATATAGGTGTTGGCTTTGAGCAATTTTATTAATTGTTGTCGCTCTGAGTTGGGTAGTTGTGATCCAATTTGGACCATTTTCTCGGGATCTTTTTTTTTTAATGGGATAGAAACCAGTTGTTTAGCTGGTTCACCCCTCTTCTGATTCTCTCTTTGGTCTAATTTGTCAACGGATAAAGATTCTTCAAGTTTATTACTTTGGGTGGAGACAAGGAAGCAACGTCGGATGAGTTGTTGATCTCCATGCATTTCTCCAACCCCATATCTCGTCAGGAATTGGATTAATAAATGATATATCGAAACCACTGCTTTCAGAGTATTAAGCCTAGGTCGTTCGAGTATGACGTTATAAGCCAAAGGTACTCGAACCACCGTGAACGTTATGAAAATAGTGTTCTATTATGGTTCGGTTTCAGCGATTAAGGGGAGAGAGATTTCTCCTTTCACTGTGATAGCATCTCCTGTGAAGCCGACCAATGGAGTTGAGACTCTTCTGAGTTGGTCAGTCGGTAGTCACATTCAGGAGAAAGTCGAATAAAACAGAACATCAGTTGAACTTTCATTATCTACAAGGATTCTTTTTACATCATAATTTACTATCGTTGTCGAGACAACAATAGCATCATCATGGGGAGTCTGAATTTTTCGAACATCTTCTTCCGAAAAAATTATTATATTATTGAGTTATCGTCATTTCGTCGACTCTTCTTCAGAAGTTGCCCCCCAATTCAGTCGTCTGGAGATCATGTTGATCACCTCTACAGTCGGTTGATTATTTACAGCTTCTTCAGTTTGCGACTGAGGTCATCGATCGGCAGGAGGTTGTGTCGGTGGATTTCTCTGATACTTTTCAAGGTAGCCTCATCGAATCAGGACTTCTATCTTATCCCTAAGTTGAATGCATTGCTCGATATCATGATCATGATCACGATGAAACCGACAATACTTCCTTCGGTCACGGTTCCTCGACAATGCTTTCATCGATGGAGGGTGTTGTAGGTATTCTGCTCCTTTGATTTCTATAAGGATCTATGCACAAGGAGTAGAAAGAGGAGTATAGGAGTTATACCTGCCGTAACTTGACCTTGGACTCCATCGTCAGGGTGAAGCTTGCTTATTAGAAGATGGCCGACTCGATTCGGCCGAAGCTCCTCTCTTCTTTGTTTCTTCTTCTTCTAACCTTTGCCTTCTGTCTGGCGTCGGTCAAAAGCTCCTTCGTCTGCGCGCATATATTTATATGCACGCTCCAGAAGTTCGACATAAGTCCGAGAGAGAGTCTTGTCCAAAAAATATGTGAATCGAGATTTCCTCAGACTTCTTTTCATGGCCGATATGGCCATGTTTTCATTGAGGTCCTTAACCTCAAGTGTGGCCGCATTAAAATGGGTCATAAAATCTCAAAATATCTCAGTCTCTCCTTGTTTGATCGAGAAGAGACTGTCGGAGGTTCGTGACGGCCTTCGACTGATGCTGAAGTGAGCCACGAAAGAATGTTCTAGCTGTCCAAAGGAGTATATGCTTTCCGACTGAAGTCCGGAGTGCCAGGCTCGAGCAGCTTTCCGAAGAGTTGCCGAAAAATCGATACACAAGAGGGCGTCTGTTGCCTCCTGAATTGTTATGAGAGCCTTGTAGCTCTCGAGGTGGTCAATCGGGTCGGTGGAACCGTCATATGGCTCCACTTACGGTATTTTGAATCGAGATGGAATCGGTTCGTCCAAGATGTGCCGAGAGAGAGGTGGGCAGTGTGAAAGTCATAGTCGTTGGAGGACTTCCGACCTTCCACCTGAAGTTAGGCAAGTCGGCAGTTGATTTTTTGAAGCTTGCGCTCATACTCATCGAACCGATGCTGTGAGAAACTTCGAGGGTAGAACCCCCCGACGAGCTTGAAGGAGAAGCAGAAGGTGTCCACGGTCGTTTCTCTTTCCTAATACGGTAGAGATGGGAAGAAGAGAACACCGCGGATGGTGGACGGTACGGCGAGAGTGCCGAGAATGTCACTGTTCATCTCAGCAAGAGAGCTGAGATGGTCGCTATAGAGAAGGAGAAGGTGATCGCCGTGGATGGCGGTGGCTGTGCCTGGACGGCATCGAATGTGCCATCGACTGCTCCACCGATGGCTGTTGCTGCTGCTAGGTTTGTTGCTGCTGGAGGCTTTTGACTACCTCCATTAAGACGTTCATTTGCTGTAGTAGTGCAGCAATCTAGACGTCCATAGTGATCACGGGATGTGAGGAATTAGGCTCTGATTTTTGCCATTGTGTATGATCCTGTCTCCTTCCTGGCACACCAATCTGTTGCGGCCAACTCTCTGTCGCCTGTCGTCAGTATCGAGCACCTGTAAGATAGCATCCACACAGATCGGATTGGTGTCCGGCGGAGACTCTCTGATGTTTAAGTCAGAGGAAGTTGATGAACAGTAACTTTGATTGTATGAAATAGTAGAGCTTTGGTCTAAAGTTGGCTTACCCCCACTGTTCACTTACCTCTCCTTTTTATAGGTGATTCTGCTTGTAACCGTCGAGCACGTGGTTCTGCTTTTTATGGTGCTAAATTATCGGACCATAAATGTAGAATTAGTGGGGATTACTTCTCCTTAATAGCCGCGACATATTCGATAACCATTCGTGACGGTTATGGTATATTGAGCAGATTGCCGACCATATGTTGGTATAACCGATTTTATGTCGGCAGAATTTATGAGCGACCATTGATTATTAGTTCTGTCATGTCGATTAATGCCGACGGTCTAAATCATCGCTGTCGATCGGTGTAGTCGAATACTAGTTGGTCAACTAATCTTAGTTGATTAGCCGATAGTAGATCGGTACAATTAATTCGATTAGTCGATGAAGAATCGATATTATCTGTTCGACTGATGTATTATCGGAGCTATAATGATCAAAATCGGGGGACCGTCGGTTTACCCCAATAGCTCCGATACTGGTTGGTACCGATAGGAGCAACAATGCAATAGTTGAGTAGTTGATCTAAACAAGGGAGAGTTTCCCCCAACTAGACTTGTTAGTCTTTGGGTGGGGAGCCAAAGGACGCGGATAAATGGGGCGAGTAGAAGCCTTTCAACGAGACACCACGATGCAAACTTGGTTTGAAAAGACAGGGCTATGCAAAATCGCTGATCAGCCCGACGTCCATGGGAGTCCGTACTGAGGTAGCTATCTGGGAAGGAGAATCGTAGTAATGTAAATTATAGCCTCCATGTTACAGTATTGCTGTTTCCATTATCCTCTGTATCCCCAGGACAAACGATGTTGTGTGACCTCTTGAACCTTTCAGAGTCCATGTATTATTCCTCTATATTAATATATTAGCGAGGAGAGTATCTCACTCCCTCCGTTTTTCTCAAAGAAGAAAACGGAAAAGAAAAAGAAGAAGAAAAAGAAAAAGAAAAGAAGGTTGAGTGAAATCAGGGTCCCAAAACTCGCTTAGCATTCGTTCAAGTTTGTTTGCTTTAGGATCTCAAAGTCTGCGGTCTGAAAAGGGAATGCCATGTGTTACGGGATTGAGGTTCATATTTCCTTGCAAGTCCATTTTATAGGGACATCTCAGGTGTTTGCTTGGTAAATTACTATCTTGTACCCAGCAGCTTAAAACCTCCAGCTTGATCGTTTTTTCGTCAAATGTGCGTGGGTATTTTGCATTTGATCCCCTTGAGAACACTTCAATGTGACATATTGACCGTTATTGTTTGATAATTGAATTTGTCCCCCTGGCAAATCGAATTATTTGCCAAAATAAATCCCTATTGTTAATTCCTTGAACCTTCTTGAAGCCGAGGGACCATCGTGCTCTTCCTTAATCTTCAGTCAGAAACCACCAATATTTGTTTGCATCTGTTGTGGATGAGACAGCTGATAGGTGAATAATGATGAGCAAATCCAAGGCGGCCTGAGTTGGAAAGGACGGAAAAAGATGGTTCGATGAAGGCAGGATGGTTGCCTAGAAGTGTGGAGTGATTGTACTTGCGTGCCAGGACTGAATATTCATGAAATATATCTTATTTTTGATGATTCAGATTGAGTATCAGAGACTATTCTTTTCTTTCTTCTTCGTGTGCCTATCAGCAGAGGCTTGAACTCTGAGATATTTATACTAACTTTCAACAACGGAACAATTACATATTATTTAGATGAGGGTACAAGAAAGTTTATAGAAAAAAAAAAAAAAATAAAGAATAAATTTTTATTTGATAAAATTTTTTGAAAGATAAAGAAGGATAGAGAAGAGTTCTCTCAACCCCTCCGTACCCCCCTATTTGGTAAAATTTTTTGAGAGTAGGGAAGGATAGAGAAGGGTTCTTTCACCCCTCCGTACTCCTCACTCAATATTCTGTACCCCGATTTGAGATGTAACGGAGGGAAGGTTCACACATAATTTTTATTTTTCTAACTTATCTTAATAAAATTTTAAAATTATAATCAGACCATTATATACTCTATCTTTCCAACCGCCTCTTTACTCTTCGCACAACTCAGAAACCCTATAGCCATTATAAATAAAGTTGGATATGATCCAAGAGTGAAATTCATCATATTAGAAAGTTGAGTCATGAATCAAAATAAAGAAACGGGCATTTGTCAAACGGAACGGGCATTTCAAAAAGTTAAAATCATTCTCGAATAGATTCATATGAATGCCAGAAAAAGAAATCAAATAGAACAGATTTGAGAAGCATATTTGTCAAAAAGAACAAATATTTATCAAAATATCATAAACATTAAATAGTACATCTATTAATGAGAAAGGACATATTTGTCAAAATATATATAAAAGTTCTTCTACCCCTCCCTGAATCCCTCTTTCCAAACAAGGATAAGATATGTACCCATCTTTAGCCTTCCCCTTCCTTTCCAAACAAGGTTCATTAATTTCCTTACCCTCCCCACTCTTCCCCTCCATTACCCTCTTCTCCCTCCTCTTATGAACTCTCATGTACCCCAATCCAAACAAAGCATTAAAAACCTGTTGGATGTTTAAGATTTATAAATTTAGGATTAAATTGATGCAGGATTTGATCCTATAGGTTTATAGATAAAATCCTATTGAAAGAAAAATCAATCTTATCCTATATTTAGATGATAAATTAGCATTTTCTCTCCATCCCTTCTTTCTCTCTCCCTCATCTCTCTCTATCCGTTCTTTTATCAAAATAATAAATTTATCATTATCAAAATATCATATTAATTATTATAACTATAAAATAATTTACATCAAGAAAAGACTAGCATATTTTTTTTATTTTTGAAATATAAATTAAAACTCATTTAGACGTGCAATGGATTTAAAATTATCCCTATAGATTTGGAATTTGCCCTTCAGATCCCCATTACTTGAATCCGATTATAATAATAATAATAATAATAATAATAATAATAATAATAATAATAAAATAATATATTTAATTTTATAAAATTTTGGTCATGAACTCGATCTGATCCGATCTGACTTGACTCAACTCCTTTCATTTAGCCGATCTGACTTGACTCGATTCGAGGTGGATATTGGATGGGTATGAGTATGAAAATTTTAGTTGTAGGATATATATGGATATTGGCTGACCCGATCCATACTCGATCTGTTGCCATTTTCAACTCATTTAGCAGTACCCTGTAGAATCTAAGAAGAATTTGGATTTAAAATTAAAATTCATTTAGGTTTGGGATTTGCCTTTTGGATACCTGTCACTTGAATCTAATTATATATATATATATAATATATATATATATATATATATATTATATTTTTTATAAAAAATATAAACAATAGGAGGATACAGGAATTTTAACCCAATTTTTTTGATGGCCAAACCACTACCTTAACTAATAAGTGACGTTTTACATCTAATTTTAAGTTGTTTGATACACTATTTATACGTTTAAAATATTATATATAAACACTTGTCAGAAAATGCTAGCCATCATCTAAGCTTCCTTATTTGACGGCTGCCCACCAATTGAGACTTTTGAAAATGTAAAAAACAAAGAAAAAACTAAGAGAAATCATAAGAAAAATAAACGAAAACAAAGAAAAAATGGAAAAAATTAAAGGGATAGAACCCTTATCAATCTCAACGAAGCTAACTATGAAGGCCAAGACTAAGGGGCAAGGCTCTGAAAATTATCTTAACAGTAAGCTTTGCAAAGCTAAGGGATAATTAGAGCAATCGTGCAATGCTACATATTGGAGCATAACATATAGAAAATGGATTTTTATTCATCAATTCAAATACAAGGTTTTAGCTCAATGCTTGAGCACAGTTATATACAAGAAAACACAAATGGAGTAGCTGGCAGATTTGTACCTCATTTCCATCCCGATGCCAAGTAGCTTGAGGACGACCAGACAATCACATTCAAAAGGAGTCTACTTTCTATTTTGAGCTTCCTATCTTTTAAAGCCACGGAGGAGATCTTCATCGAGCTCCAGAAGATTTGGTCATCTCCCTCTCTAATTGAGTTGAGGGTTCACACTCCATCGCATGCGCAAACCTCTCTCAGCTTGGGTTCATTGACGAGCCATCTATAATCTTTCAATAGAGTGGATACTCTCTGATATATCTTTTTTGAACGAAACTCCACCACCCTAAGTGACTATCTCAGAATGAAGGGATGTAGTCTGTGCCCCTGAGATGAAGGTGAAAGTTGGGCAACCTCCATAGGTTGTTACAAAGATGGGGCTTTTGATGGCTGAGAAGAGACAAGCACCAAGAAAATATTAGCTCCCAAAGTCCCTATGTGGGGCTCTCATTTGCATCCAACATCGCAGCTACTCATTCACAGCCTCTAGTGACTCAACCAACCCCATGACAGATATCTTGGCAAGAGTGGTCTCCAAAATCTTCAAGGAGGGAGTTAAAGCTGATGGCAGCTAGGCCCGATCTTACTTTTCCATCTTGCCTCACCACCAAGGAATCAACCTTTCTTTGGCCGAATTTCTTCTCCCAGGAGACACCTAGAAGCTCTTTCAAATTGAATCTCATTTCTATATAATAAGTAGACAATCAAATCCCAGGAGAAAGCTTATATTGATTTAATAGCTCTACGATGACGAAAGGTATTAGGAGTCTTAGACTAATCAAGGCCACCCGACCCTTCTAAGAAGATGTCATTCGACTAGAAGGGTCGGGCAATTTTAAAAAATATTGGTAAGGATGAAGTATTTGGCTCAGATTCATTTGAGATTAGCCTCATCCAGGATACTTTTAACAGCATCTGGACCTAGGTTAACTTCAGATGAAGTCTTATTGGACTTTGTAGAGGCTCAATTAAGAGATCCTTGATCGACAGCCTCCTGGTTTGCAAGCCTTTTTCCTTAGAAGATCCCATCCAAGAGCAGAAAAAAAAAGTAAGGAGAAGAAAGAACCAAGATTAGATATAAGAAGTCAAAAGGATTTAAGAATCTACCAGAGACCCAAGGAGGACCAAGGACTCCGATGGGGGCATGATGAATATCGAAAGTTAGATGGTGAGGATGGACAACATCGTCAGATGAACTGAAATTTTTCTAATTATTTGGCTTCAGTAAATAGGATGTCCAAAAGTAGCAGTTTTACCTTCTTCAAACTTTATATACGACTTCAGAGGGTCCAGAACAATGCGGCTGTTTGAAACCTATAGATCGATTATTGGACACATGTCGGCCCACCATTTGACATTGAATCATCATTGGGATTGCAAGTGGCAAAATGTACAACTATTACCCCGAAATACTTGCTAGTCATGATGCTGTTTCGAGAAAGTAGAGATGTCGGCATGTCTTGCATTTATGCAACATCCAGAGGCTTTTAGTGGCAGCTTTAAGGAGCAGTTGAAGCAATACAACCTATCGTACAACTACCTAGCTCAGCTACTATAACTAGGGGTGCAAAGGGCTCGGGTCGGACTTGGTCATAAGTGACCCTGATCCGAACCGATTCTTTGATTGGATCCTAATATTGGACTAAGACCCAACCCAATAGAAGATCGGATCAGATCATATCAGATTTATGGTCAAAAATTTTGTCCCATTAGATCATTTGGATCAGGTCGATTCTACGTATAACCCAATCCCAATGCAAAAAATTTCGATCCAGTTTGGGTCCAGATATGGATCGAGCCCGGTTCGTATGATAGGCTAGTATACGAGAAGTTATGACCAAAGAAAACAAACATTACTATACCTTGGCTATTAACTTATATGCAATCCATAATTTCTAACTACTAGAGCTCAATCATTATTTGAGAAAACTTTAACACAAAATTTTATGAATGAACAGATGCCACCAGATGTTATAATGACTTTGATGCATTGCCATCAAGAACCAACTAAAATATAACTATAATCCAAAGTGAAAAAATGAATATAGAAACCAACTTGAAGATCATATTTAGTTCTTTGTAGTATTTTTCTATTTTTTCTTGACAACTGAAATATTCATTCCACTTTTGGTATAGTATTTATTTCATAATCCCCGTAAACAAATCATAACAAACAAATAGATTGATGGCCTTCACCTTGATAGCATGTACAAGATTAACATCATAGATACTATTAGTTGGTAGAGACCAATAATCTAAGCATAAATATAATTTCTCAAATCTCATAGGTAAATTAAACAAAACTATATAATAAATAATAATGCTACAAGAGCGTTTAGAATTCTAATCCCACTCTATTTGCTTTGTGGTTTATATGTTGGATCCAAAATTGAATTCAGGTCAGGTTGGTGTTGGCGCATGTGTGGTACTCTCAAGCCTTGAGAGGCCATGGGTTGAGCCATGGAGTTGGCTCATAGGTTCTAGGGTTGGTTTGAGTCCTAAGGTGAAGGCTGTCAGCCTTCAAAGTCTTCAAGTTCAGAGATTTTGGACCTCAAGGGGCTAACTTGTATTGGGCCAGGTTTGAGTTCAAGGGTGAGATTGGGTCAAGTTATAGGTGTATATGGGCTTGGATGAGCATAATCTTATGTGGATTAATCAAGAGAGTTTTTGAGCTAGGGTTTATTAGGATTCATGTGGAAATCTAGGGTATATAAATTCATATATTGTAACAATTTGTTAAAGAGATCAATATACAGCTTTTTTCCTTATTTTTCTCTCTCTTGTTTGCACACCACCTTATATAGCAAGAGGAAATCTTAGAAGGGGGCACCTCTCTCAAGCCCTGGCTGCCCTAGGGTTTGAAAGAGGGAGGCACCCCGTCATGTGGGCGCCCCATCATGTGGGTGTGGGTGTCCCTCCTTGTGTGGCCGCCTAAGACTCCATGCCCATGGAGTCTCCATATCCAAAAAGCATCTGATCTGATCAATAATCAGAGGAGGACGTGGAAGGAGGCTTCGGAGGTGGGCATGAGTGGAGGAAGTGCACAAGGTGATGAGCATGAGCAAAGGCTATAATTTTACTAAAGGCTGCAGGGTCTTTTTTCTTGTGCAATTTAGCTTTAAGTTTTAGATGCCTCAATGCTCTAATCTTTAGGAGGATGATCAGGTGATCTCATAGGGAGGTTTGGACTTTGATTTAGTTCAGATCAGAGGTGTGTAGAGGCCAAGATGGAGCCACAAGGTAAAAGCTGCGGTTTGAGAGATGCTACCAAGAGTCCTAGTCCAACAAAGACTCCTCTCATCAGAATTTCAGGCTTAGATTTGATAGCCCCAAGGTATCATGCCTCAAGTCTAGTTTTAGGATATTGATGGTGGAAGATCAGATCTGGAGGTACGTCTCAGGTCTTTGAAAGTGAAGGGGGACGTGAATTTGGTTGCTGCACAGGATTTAGGATGTGCAGCGATCTAGAGCATGATATTTGCTGTCCTTAGAGAGCCTGGATTGCCACGAACTCTTGTAGAAAGCTTTGTCACAAGTCTCCTCAGGCCCAAGTAGGTGCACGATAGTCCTAACAATTGGTATCAGAGCCTGGTGGAGCGTGAAAGCAAAAAGAAGTCATACAGGGTGCAAGCTGAAATATACACATCTATTCTATGGTATGTCTCAGATCTACCTTTGTTATTACTGTGGTTTGGTCAATCGAGAATAGCGAGTTGAAGGTGGAGGTTGAGAGGACTGATAGAAAAGAATTTATCGAGTGGAAGGTTTGGGTGCATGATTTACTGGGCCAACATTGTTTGGAGGCGATCTTGATAGAAAGATCGGAGTGTATGACGGTTAGGCGATAGGGTTCTCTAGGGAAGATGGGTAGCAGGGGGCTTTTTGATGGATGAGGAGTGTTTGGCATGTTTGGTATGCTAGAGAGATGTTCTCCAAGGGATAATGGTCGAGTGGAGCTGAAGAAGCGGCTATACAGCTTTCGGATGCAGGAAGGTGGGAAGTAGTTGGGGTGCATTCAGTGGTTCGACTAGAGCATAGATTTGTGGAGCCTTGGGGTGATAGAGATAGCTGATCCATAGAGTGTCGCAGCTAGTTCAGAGGAGGAGGACGTCCTCTGATGGTTTCGTAGGATTCCATGGAGTGCAGAAGGTTCAAAACGGCAACAGCGACAGTGGAGGTTCAGCAGGAGATCCAGTAGGGCAGTGCTGGGCGGCTAATCTTGGATTATGTTTTGTCTTCTGTAGGGGCACCAGGAGAAGTCATTATTCAGGTGGAGCACCGGTAAGAGATGCGTCCATATGTGGAGGATGGTTTGGCATAGGTTTAGAGCCAAGGGATGCAGGGATAGGTGTCTGATTCCAACATCAACAACAGTGACGTATTGCATCAAAAAAAGAGTAAGCCCTGCCAAAAAGAGCCAAAGGAGAGTAAGCTTTCGAGGATAGATAGAGCTTATAGATAGAGCTTTAGCAGTATAGATAATGGCTTAATTGTAGAGTGAAAAAGTTTGAAAGCTCACTGCGGAAAGGGTTTTTACCAGTTAGTCAGATTGCCCCATTACGGGTATGTTACGCCAGAAAGTTCCTCAAGCCTGTGTCCGATAGCAAGGTATGATTCAAGACGATTTAAAAATAGGAATGGATCAGCTAACTAGGTACCTTCAAAGATGGACAGACTCTTTGTAAAACGGACCTAGGGAGGGCAAGCGGAGTCCTTGCTCGGGCCAAACTTTTTAAAACTTGAACTGAATAGACTAGAGATGAAGATAAAGTCTAAAGCCCTATTGATGGATACCATTTCATCACTGGGAAAAGACGACTGAGAAATGGCCCAGTAGTTTAGGCTCCATTCTATAGATGTCAGGTAGAGTTCCTAACATAGATAGAGCAATCCATTCCCCAGGAGTGACGCACAAGTTTGTCCAAAGAGTTTTATATGGGATTGTAGGCACCATGGATCGAGGTTCTAGGGAGAACATGTCAGTTGGGTTTGTTTGCAGCAAGGGAGGATCTGGATATCTATGAGGAGACTGTGGTGAGCCTCGAGTTGAGATAAGTGGGTCTAAACTAGGACAGGATTTGAGCTGCAGTTCCTCCAAGTGATGCTGAAGCAATGGTTGGTGCAGGGGCAGAAGAGGATAAAGTGCTAGGGTGAAATTTTTTAGGTTCAGTCGCTGGATTTGAAGAGTTAGATGAGCTCTTGGGTTTTGAAGGTGCCCACAGGATGCAGTGTATCCGAGATAGTTTTGGAGGGATCCACGGAGTATGGAGAATTGAAAAAATAGCGACGGTGATCGAGGTGCAGCGACAGACCCAGCAGGACAGTGTTGGGTAGTTGGCCTGAGTGACTTGGGTATAGAGTCAACTTCTGTGGCATCAGATGGACTTCAGATTTAGATGAAGCATCAGATAGTGGTGGCTTCGTAGGTGGAGAGGGTTTCAGTAGCAGTGAGTATCAGTTTAGGAATGCTGCGGTTTCTTCAGAGAAGTCTTGAGCGAGTGATGCAGCTGCCAAACAGAAGGAAGCCTACAAATTCTAAGATGGTATCAAGAAATAAGTAAAGATCTTTAGCTGTGGAGATGGTCATCCCAAAGATCTCCAAGAGTGCACAGAAGTTGAAGAAGATTGGCATCGACGATGGAGGTTTGCACAGGGAGCTGTCAGGGCATGCAGCGGTAGCAAGATCATGCTGATAGATAGTATGGAGGTTTGCCAAGGCTTGAAGGCATCAAAAAGAGATTGTTGGCACATGTATGGTACTCCCAATCCTTGAGAGGCCATAGGTTGAGATATGGAGTTGGCTTATAGGTTCTAAGGTTGGTTTGAGTCCTAGGATGAAGGCTGTCAGCCTTCAGGATCTTGAGATTCAGGGGTTTTGGGCCTCAAAGTGCTAACTTGTATTGGGCCGAGTCTAGATCCAAGGATGAGATTGAGTCAAGTCATAGGTGTATATGAGCTTGGATGAGTGCAATCTCATGTGGGTTAGTCAAGAAAATTTTTGAGCTAGGGTTTATTAGGGTTCATGTAGAAACCCTAAGGTATGTAAATCTATATATTGTAATAGTTTGTTAGAGAGATCAATGTATAGTTTTTTTCCCTATTCCTTCCTCTCTCTAGTTTGCACACCACCCTAGACAGCAAGAGGAAATCCTAGAAGGGGGTGCCTCCCTCAAGCCCTAGCTACCCTAGGGTTTGGAAGAGGGAGGTGCCCCATCATGTGGGCATCCCTCCTTGTGTGGCCGCCTAAGACTCCATACCCACGGAGTCTCCACACCCAGGAAGCTATCTGATCTGATCAGAGATTAGAGGAGGATGTGGAAGGAGGCTTTGGAGGTGGGCATGAATGGAGGAAGTGCACGAGGTGACGAGCACGGACAAAGGCTGCAGTTTTACTGAAGGCTGCAGTGTCTCTTTCTCTTGTACAGTTTAGCCCCAATGTTGGATGCCCCAATGCTCTAATCTTCAGGAGGATGATCAATGATCTCATGAAAAGGTTTGGACTCTGATTTGGTTCAGATCAGAGGTGTGTAGGGGCCAAGATGGAGCTCACAAGTTAAAGACTGCCGTTTGTAAGATGTTGCAATGGAGTCCTAGTCCAACAAGGACTCCTCCTTATCAAGGTTTTAAGTCTAGATTTGATAGCCCTAAAGATTTATCTCCCTAACCCTGGTTCTAAAGGTCTTGAGAGTGGAAGATCAGATCTAGAGGTGCATTCCAGGTCTCGAAAAGTGGAGAAGATGCGAACTAGATCACTATTGCAGGGTTCTTGATGCGCAGCAATCTAGGGTATGGTGTTTGCTATCCTTAGAGAGTTCGGATTGTCATGGACTCTTGCAGAGGGCTTTGTCATAGGTCCCTCAGATCCACGCGGGTGCACACTGATTCTAACAGTTGGATTATTATGCATGAGATCCAAATCAACCCATAAAACTAAGTGGGTTGGGTTGGTGGTTGGGTCGGATCCAAATTTAGTAAGTCCAGGCCCACTTGAAAAATTGAACAAGTCTAATTTTAGTTGTTGACTCGGCCTATGGGCCCTTTAAAATAGGTCGGATCAGATCTAAGTGGGTCGGGCTGAGTCGGATCATGAGTCAATCCGACTCATTTGCAGCCTTAACCATAATCGGTAGGGGTGGGCATAAAAAATTGAAAAATCAAATCGAATCGAAAAATCGATCCAAATCGATCCAAATTTTTTGATTAACCAAACTGATCAGTTTGATTTCAATTTGGTATTTTTTAAAAAATTAGTTTCAATTTCATGATTTTGAAATCAATTGGTTAGCCAAACCAAACTATGTATGTATATATATATATATATATTATATATTTATATATATATATATATATATATATATATACATACATACTATTAATTACTTTATTTTTAACTATCAGCCAACTCATTTATCTTTTAATATACAGCAAACTTTTTTTCATTCCCAAACTTTTTTTCCTTTCCCAAGATGCATAGTGTTCCTTTAGTCTCCATCTCTCTTCCTTGCAAAACATGCACACACAGTATATTTCCTCCCAAATGCCCAACAGGCAATAGCCCAATGCAATGATGCATCTCTCTGACTCTTTCTCTCTCACTCTCAATCCTTATCTCTCCCTCTCCCTGCATCGCATGCCATGCATACAACCACGCACTCTCCTCCCCCCTCTCTCTGAGTCCTTATCTCTTCATCTCCCTGCCTCACGTTACGTCCCTATCCTTATTTACTGACTTTTATGTCACTTATTTGCAATTTGAAACAGGTTTTACATAGAAAAAAAAATTGAGAAACTGAAAAATCAAACCAGTTAGATTGGTTAACCGATCTAATCGGTTTGATTTTGGTTTGGTTTTTTGTAAAATCAATAGGATTGATTTGATTTTAAAAATAGAATAACGATTCGATTAATCGTCCGTGCCCACCCCTAATAACCAGCTCAATAGCTCGGTTCATGGCTTCGCGGCTACACACCGCGTAGCTTGGCATATAGTGCTATAATTAATCATCCAAGTTGGCTTCTCTTCTTCCATCACTCGAGCTCTCAAAGAGTATCTCAATTTTGGAAGTGGGAGGCAAGTGATCCACCTCATATTTGACCCAATTGATATAGTACTACCGACCAATCGAAGCACGAACTGACCATGAAGCCCCTCACCTCGGCCAATCTATTCCCACCACATGGTTGTACCAAAGGGACATGAAGATGCCCAAATTTTCCTCCTATTGGCGACCGTCAACCCATGACGGTAGTACTCTCTCTCTAATTGTGACATCTGAATCTCATCACATCATTCATATCTTTTGGATATGCGAATAGTTAACCTCAATTGTCTCCATCGCGTGTCCCAAAATCTTGATCGCAATGGACTCCGATCCTCGCTTATATGAACCACTCATTGGGAGGTCTTTCAAATAAGTCCATTGAGTTCAAGCTAAGCCAAGTGAAGTGAACTTTGTTCTTCCAGACATCTATTAAGTCTTAGTCCCTTTAACACCCAAATGGTCTCTCTTTTTCCTTCTTCCTTATGGCATATAGACTCATGATCTCCTTCACTCTGGCCTTTTTGCTTTTTTCTCTCTCTCTCTCTTGCTTTCTCTCACTCAGAACCTCCTTTGTTTTACTTAGATAGTTTGACTTAGGCATCGAAGGGTCCTCCACTAGGAAACCCCCAACAAGTATCTTGTGTTTGTGTTTCAAGATCGATCCAAGTGTTGGAGCGAAGATCTAGCATCGACAACCACTTAAACATCTTCGGCCAGCTATCTGGATCCCTTGATCGCCGCATCTAACTCTTCAACTCATCTTCCAGCCAGTTAGTTTGAGCTAGACCGATCTTGATGGCAACAGTTTGATTATTAATAGATTTTAGTTAACACCATAGATTGGATCCACAACTTTAATAAGTCTCGCTTTAGAGATAGGTATAACATAGAAACCTGACATGATAAATTTAAAAAAAAATTATAGAAATAATTTTTTAATTTTAGCTCAATTTTATTTACAATCTATATTTTAAAAAGTATCAAACTGATCATTCTAGTTATCGATATGTTCTAATATGATCAATCATTTATTTATCAATAAATGATATTATCTTTTTCTCTCAATGGACATAAATACCCCTCGCTTATGAACAAGCTTGGAGGAGGAAAAATATAAGGAGGAGGAGAAGGATGAGGAGGAAGGAGAGACGGTGGAAGAATGGATAGAGGTAGAGAGAGTTATCATGGAGGAGGAGATATAGATGAGAAAGAAGAAGAGAGGGGAGAATGGGTTGTCGATGAGAAAGAGCATATGTGAAGGGGCCATCACAGAGGGTAGGGCTCATGGATGGATTTGGAGGAGGAAAAGGATGAGGAGGACAAATGAATGAGGAAAGAAAGGAGGGGAGAGAGACTGTCGATAAGAAATAGGTTGGAGGAGGAGGACAAGAGTATGGGGAGGAAGTGGAAGGAGAAAGATGAGTTGTCGATGAAAAAGAGAAAGAGGTGGAGGGGGCCACCTTTGAGGTGGATGGCTTATGGATGGCTTAGAGAAGGAGGATGAGGAGGAGAATAAAGAGGAAGGAGAGGTGGTGAAAGAATAGATGGAGGTGGAGGAGCTGCTATGGAGGTGGAGAAATGGATGAGAAGGAGAGAAAGGAGGAGGAAGGAAGGAGGAGGGAGAAATAGGGATGCCGACGATGGGGAGGGGATTAATCAGAGAGAAAAAATAAAGAGGAGGGAGGAGATGGAGATAAAGATATTATCATCATTTTATAAAATAATATTATTATATGATAGTCACATGATATCATTCCGTTAACAGAAATAGATGGCTGAATCATATTGAAATATATTAATAACTAGAAGATCAATTTGAGGCTTTTTAAAGTACAAAGAATGTAAGTAAAATTGAGCTAAAATTGAAGAGATATTTTTTAAAATTTTTTAAATTTTATATTTATTATATTTTAATATCTATAAAACTATATTTGTACATAGTATTTTAGTAAAAAATTGAATAAATAAGTATAACCTTAGTTGGAAGAAGCAATATAGTTTTATCTCAAATTATTAATAATAAATTATAGAAATATCCTCTCAACTTTAGTCCAATTTCACTTACACTATCTTGATTTTAAAAAATATCAAATTAGCCCTTTAAGTTTTTGAGATGTTCTAAAATGGTCCTACTATTGCTTATTAATAGATGGTGTTAGCTTGTCATTTCAATAAATGAAAATATTCTTCACTCACATGAAGGAGATCGTCGATGATAAAGAGGTGGAGGTGGGGGAGCTACCGTAGAGAGGAGAGGATGGGATCACAGAGATTGGCATGGAGGAAAAGGATGGTGTTAAAATCCTTATAGGTGGGATTAGAGGAGGAAAAAGAGAAGAGAGTAAGAAAGAAGGAAAGAAGAGGGGAAAGGTCACTAGTAAGGAAGGGGTGGAGGTTGAAAGAGTTGTCATGGAGAGAGAGGGCATATGAGCAGACTTGGAGGAGGAGGAGGGGGATGAGAAGAAAGAAAAGAGGGAAGGATGTATTCTGGTGAGAAAGAATAGAGATAGAGGGACCATCGTGGACGAAGAGGGCTCATGGGTAAACTTGAAGGAGGAGGAGGGTGAGAAAGAGAAGTGGTGAGGAAAAAAAGAGGAGGCAGAGGAGCTGCTAGTGAGAAATGGATAGAGATGGAGAAAACCATTGTGGAGGGGAGGACTCATGGGCGGCCTTGGAGGAAGTGGATGAAAAAGAGGAGAAGAGGGTGATGAGGAAGGGAGGGGGAAGGATGAGTTGTCAGCGAGAACGGATAGAAGTGGAGGGGCCTGCCATGGAGGGAGAAAGCTCATGGTTGGCTTGGAGGAGGAGGATGAGGAGGAAATTGGGTTAGGAAGAAGTGAAGGAGAGGTCATCAGTGAAAAATGGTTGGAGGTGGAGAGAGCCATCATAGATTGGAAGAGCTCATGAGTGAGCTTAGAGGAGGAGAAGGAAAAGTGGATGAGGAGGAAGGAAAGGAGAAATTGCTGTAAGGAGTGGATGGAGGTGGAGGGAGCCACCATGGAGGAGAAGTGGGTGAGAAGAAGGAGAGAAGGGAGAAGGAGAAGAGAGAAAGGGACGCCGACGATGGAAGAGGAAATCAATTGGAAAGAAGGGAGGAGGTGAGGATAAGGATATATTGATAATATTATAGTATTATGGTATCTTGTGATGATCACATGACATCATTTTGTGAATGGAGATAAATAGTAGGATCATTTTGAAATATCTCGATAATTTGAAGGGCTAGTTTAATACTTGTTAAAGTTAAAGGTATAACTGAAATTGGGTTAAAGTCGAGGGCATGTTTTGGTAATATACTCAATTATTAAACATATTTTCAAGTATTGTCTAATATTGAAAATTTAATAGCTATTGATTTGCCATTAATCTTTAATTCGAATATTCAAAGCTTTGTCAAGGATATTGCTATTTAGAAGTCCCTATTATGGTTTTAATTTAGTTTTAATATATTAAGTCAAACTTAAATTAAGATAACCAAATCAGGATAACACATAATGACCTAGATATTTATTGGTATAGATAATAATATAATCTTAATGACCAATTGTTACAAATTTCATGCACCGTAGATGATTGATTCATGCCTTTTAGTAGTTCTTATCTTTCGTATCCTTTTGTTAATCATTTCTTCACTCACCCCATATATAGCTAAGTGATACAAATGATGAAGAATATTTTATATTTTTATATTTATTTAAATGCAAAAGTATTAATTTGACTATTTTATGTCATATAATTATGATTATTATGTTTAATGATAATGGTGATGAACTTGATTTTTTTCTTTATCATATGACACTTGAAATATTGGAGAAAATTGACTTTAGATATGTGTATCATTTATTTTATGTCAAAGACTTTAATGTCATAAAATCTTTCGTTTTCTAAGGATTACTTTTGGGGGTTTAGTTATTATAAATTGCTAATTACTTTTTGAGGTTTAGTTGATATATATTACTAATTACTTTAAGTGAAAGTTTTTATTTTCAATATATATATATATATATATATATAGTATTTGGTTGTCTTTGAATTCATACAGAGACAATTATAAACCAAATAATAAAATTATTTAAGGCATAGATATAGGATTTATAAACTTAGAATAAAAACCTGGATAGGATATATAATATAAGATTTATAAATTTAGAATAAAATTCAAAAATAACATATAAGATTTGATCCTATAGGATTTTGAATTCGGATCGGACTTCGGGCTAGGTCCGAAATAGTTTAGATCGAGCTTGGACCTAATTGCAGGGCCCATTTTTATTTTCGACCGAGCTCGGGTATACCTTTGGTCTAGTCCGATAGTGAGCCCGATATTGTCGGCCTGCATCTAGTCCAAAAGCAATCTGAATTCTTGACCCATATTGCCTGTCCTAGCTCGAGCCCATTCTACTTAACTCTCTTCAGCGTTATCAGTTAGGACTTAAGGCCTAAAACCCCTTCCTCTCGACTCGTTCTCATTTTTTTAGTTTTTCTTCCTTTCTTAATCTTCTCAAAGGCCTAAAACCTCTGAACCATTTTTCTAGACACCAGTTAAACTGACTAATCTTAATCTGATTCAACTCTTTGGATCCCTTATCCTATTGAGCTCGAGAGTCCTTAGGGGCTAATGTCTAATTGATTTTAAGTTAAGGTTTAGGTCAATACAACATGCAGGATGGTGGTTTATGGGCCAAAAAGGGTGATGAAATTCTCACCTTATCTTGTTTAAGATTTATGCCCTTAAGATATTTTATGGATTTATGTAATGCAAGAAGAAAAGATGGCTAGATTTGTAGTTAGTCAAGAGTAAATTAATTTATTTAACTTTTTAAGTTTTATGATTAAGTATCTAATTTTCTAAGTAGATTATGAGGTGCCAATGTAGATATTTTTTTTTTGAAAGAAAATAAGTTTGACTAAGGAACTAAGCAAATTAGAAAGCAAATAAAAAGAAACTAAGAATAAGACTAATTTTTTTTTTAAAAAATAATCATATCTAGATCTCCGACAATGGTGCCAAAATTTGATCGTTGTCATAGGCAGTCAAAAATAAAAACCAACTCAAACTATATAGATAGGGTGAGTAGGGATCGTCTCCACGGAGATCTAGGGCGATTATCCTTTTCTTTTTCTTTAAGAAGAAATAAAAGAGAATTATTTATAGAAGAATTAAATAGAAATAAAATAGTAAAAAATTAATTATAAATATAAATTAATTTATGAAAAAACTTAAGTCAGAAAAATAACTCAAAAATTTAGAATCCACCATGCAAATTAGATTTATTTTCTTTATTTCTTATGTTGTAATATTAATTCTTATGATTCAGGTATTAGTATAGCTTATCTCTAAGGGATACGGACTGTATCAGTAGATCATAGCTCATCCTATTAGAGTATAAACTATCTAAATTTAATTACAAGATTTAAAATTTAATCTAACATACCACGATCTATCTCTTTAAAGCACGTATCGTATCCAGGAATCACGGTACATCAATAGAGGGTATAGATCATGTAGGCTGCATCAATACCTCAAAAGAAAATAAAAAGATATGAAATAAAAATATAATTTTATTATATAAAAATTAAATAGAAGAAAAAAAATAAAAAATTATTTACAGGCTTCATCGTATTCCTGGATTGAAGGGATTTAGCCATGCATCAAGATCTCTAGCTCCATAATCTCTCAATATTTGATCCCTAAAATTTTTTGATTTTTTTTTCTATTTTTTGATTTTTTTTGATTTTTTCCTCCCTACACGTATTTCCGAATTCTCTATTTATAGATAAATTTTTTATATTTTTTTGGTAGGAAAAGAAGTTCTAAAATCTTTAAAATTCGTACAATATCCTTTACACTAATTTCTGACTGTCGGATCGCCTTTGAACCGCCCAGATCAGCCCAAAATCTGATATTTTAATCCTTATCAAAGTTGAATGCATATCTGACCATTCAATCACACTCCAGATGGAATTTCAACCATTGGATCTCGCAAATCTCTCCTTAACAAAGTCGGAAACCACCACAGTCGTTGGATCGAGCTCCAGATTTGATCTGGATTGTCGATCAGTGCAAAAAGCCTTCCTTCCACTGTGGACCGCGTCTGTGGATCGCGAACTATTTCTGTAGACCACGCCCTTGATTCTGTGGACTGAGCGGCCGGTCCACCATGCACCGAAGGTAAATTTCATTATTTTTTAAGGTATTTTGGCTTGATTTTCACTCTAATTTTTATCTGAAAAATAGAAAAAAATATGTATTAAATTTTCAAAAATTTTACATCATTTTGATGCTTAAAAATATTAATTAAATCAACATCTATTTTTCATAAATCTGCTTTAATTTTATATTTTTTTAAAATTATTTATTTTTAAAAGAAAATCTAATTTATTCATGAAATTAGATTTTTAAGAAGATGTTAGCACCATAAATTATCAAAAATATCTACAATAAATATAAAAATATGTCACTGATCACACCCTCCAACTTGAACTTTGTTCGTCCTCGAGTAAAGAAAAATTTAGAATTAAGTACCTTTTAACTTAAAATTTTAACTTTCATCAAATAATTTTTAAAAGAACCACTGATATTCAGTAGAGCGTCAGTGAGGTATGTCATTAGTGTATTAATACTAATCAATATGAAAGTTAAGCTAAGAACACTAAATATTTTTTAAATTTTTGCTAAATTATTTCTACCTTTATCTCCAAATCATTAATCTCATATGGATAAGTATATTATTACTTCCTTCCATCCTTCATTTATTATTGTTGTTGTTTTGTTTTTATTTTTTATTTTTTTATATTATACGCTATTGAGTGTCTTAACCCCTTAAGCTTTTTGTTTGACTCATGTAGCGAGTTTTCAATCAATGACTTCCAAATCAGATGGCTTTTGAATACTAGGTATAGAATATTCTTCGGACCTACTTGCTTGAATCAAATAGGTTACGAGTTAAAACTAGCTTTACAACAAATCTTCTTTGCCCTTTATACCTTTTGACGCAAAACTCAATACTTGCTTAGGCAAAAAGACCCGGTTACTCAGCATGAAGTACTTGAAAACTCTTTTCTTTTTTTTTTTAAATATGAAGAAACATATAATTATCCTATATAAGTCCATAAAAAGTAAACTCTTCTTTGATGCTAGTAGAAAAATTTAAAAATATTCAAAGAAAACTATTTAAGTTCTAAACTTAACTTTTTATTGAGTTTTCTTAATACTTGATCCCTCAATATCTCACAAACTTCTAATTTGTACATCAATTTTTTTTTTAAAAATATTTGGTTTAACTCGATTCTTAAGTATAATCAAGTGCTTAAATGCTAAATACTAACTTACTTGAGGACTTAAAAAAAAATTTAAATTTTTTCTTATTCTCCCCCCAACTTAATTGATATTGTCCTCAATGGAGTAAGAAAAATGAAAAGTGCATGCAAAGAGAAAGAAAAGGAGAGATATCACCTAATCCAGAAGTCTTTTCAAAATTAGTTCTCCCCCCAACTTAGCCAATTTTGTCTTCAACTTGCTACAAAATATATGAAGCAAGCCTCGATTAATCTAAACAAAATGTAAAAGAAAGCAAAAGCAAAAGCAAAAGCTAGAACTGGGTTGCCTCTAAAAAAGTGCTAAGTTTATTATCTTCAGTCAGACCAAATTATTGACAGGTCCTTTCACATAGAGTAGTCTTTTATTCCTAAAAAAATGAAGATTAGTTAAAACAAAATAAAAAAATTTGGATTGCCTCTCAAAGAGTGCTAAGTTTATCATCTTCAATCAGACCATATTAATTCTACCTCACTTATCCCGTATCAAATATTAGATTGACATATTCAAGTGAGTAGGGTAGGTGAGGTGAATCAAGCAGGGCATTAACCTCCTGGACTTGAATTTCTTCAATTGGTTCATTCAGAAAATTCATCTTTACAAGTGATTCGACAGGTGGTTGTCGTTATAGATGAACTCTCTGATCACTAGATGAAGAAATTTCATAAGCTATTTCAAATTTTTGATTTGTCCAGAGATTACAGTTAAAATCTTCTTCTTCTTCTGGGTCAGTGGTCTCATAGATCTCATTTTGAATCAAGTTTACATCAACTAATTAGTCTTTTTTATTTTTAAGATTAAAAATATTAAGATCAATGGATATGTTTCCAAATGAGAGCTTCATGAGTCCATCGCGACAGTTGATCAGGGTATTGGTGGTTGCTAAAAATGATTTACCTAAGATGACTGGGATGTGACCTTTTGGATTTGACACTGGTTCAATTTTTAGGATCACAAAATCCATAGGGTAAATGAAATCACTGACCTTGATTAGCACATCCTCCATAACTCTCTTGGGGATGTTCACTGATCGATCTGCCAATTGCAATGTAACTTATGTAGGCTTTAATTCTCTTATCTCTAATTTTTCATAGAT
>NC_025998.2:17072362-17112914 GCF_000442705.2 Elaeis guineensis | reverse complement strand
TGTTTAGGATTTGTACCCTTAAGATGTTTTATAGATTTATGTAATGCAAGAAAAAAGATGGCTAGATTTGAAAGTTAGTCAAGAGTAAATTGATTTGTTTCACTTTTTAAGTTTTGTGATTAAGTATCTAATTTTTTAAGTAGATTATGAGGTGTCAATGTAGAGATTTTTTTTTTTGAAAGAAAATAAGTTTGACTAAGAACTAAGCAAATTAGAAAGCAAATAAAAAGAAACTAAGAATAAGACTATTTTTTTAAAAAAAAAATAATCATACCTAGATCTCCGGTAACGGCATCAAAATTTGATCGCTGTCGTAGGTGGTCAAGAATAAAAATTAACTCAAACTATATAGATAGAGTGAGTAGGGATCGTCTCCACGAGATCTAGGATGATTATCTTTTTCTTTTTCTTTAAGAAAAAATAAAAGAGAATTATTTATAGAAGGATTAAATAGAAATAAAATAGTAAGAATTCAATTGTAAATGTAAACTAATTTATTAAAAAAATAAGTCAGAAAAATAACCAAAAATTTCAATCCACCATGCAAATTAAATTTATTTTTTTTTCTTATGTTGTAATATTAATTCTTGTGATTAAGTATTAGTATAGCTTATCTTTAAGGGATACGGACTGTATCAGTAAATCACAGCTCGTCCTGTTAGAGTATAAACTATCTAAATTTAATTATAAGATATAAGATTTAATCTAACATACCACGATCTATCTCTCCAAAGTACGTATCGTATCTAAAGATCACGGCACGTTAATAGAGGGTATAGATCATGTAGGCTGGATCAATACCTCAAAAGAAAATAAAAAGATATGAAATAAAAATATAATTTTATTACATAAAAATTAAATATTAAAAAAATAAAATAAAAACTCATTTACAGGCTTTATCGTATTCCTGGATTGAAGGATTTAGCCACGTATCAAGATCTCTAGCTCTATAATCTCTCAATATTTGATCCTTAAAGATCTTTGATTTTTTTTTATTTTTTTATTTGATTTTTTTTCTATATTTATTCTGGATCTCCTATTTATAGATAAAATTTTATATTTTTTTGATAGAAAAGGAGTCCTAAAACCTTAGAATTCATATAATATCCTTTACATTAATTTCTGGCCGTCGAATCGCCTTTGAACCACCCAAATCAGCTCAAAATCTGATGTTTTAATCCTTATCAAAGTTGGATGTATTTCTAACCGTCCGATCGCACTCTAGATGAAATTTCTGTCATTGGATCGCATAAATTTCTCCTTAAAAAGTCGGGAACCACCACAACCGTTGGATCAGCTCCAGATTTGATTGGACCGTCGATCAATGCACAAAGCCTTCCTTTCACTGTAGACCACGTCTGTGGATCGTGAACTGTTCCTGTGGACCACGTCCTTGATTCTGTGACCGAGCGGCCAGTCTACCATACACCGAAGGTAATTTTTAATATTTTTTAGGATATTTTGATTGATTTTGCTCTGATTTTTATTAGAAAAAATAAAAAAAATATACATTAAATTTTTCAAAAATTTTACATTATTTTGGTGCTTAAAAGTCTTAATTAAATCAACATCTATTTTTCATAAATCTACTCTAATTTCATATTTTTCTAAAATTATTTATTTTTTCAAAAAAATCTAATTTATTTATGAAATTAAATTTTTAAGAAGATGTTAGCACCATAAATTATCAAAAATATCTACAATAAATATAAAATTTTAACTTATCGGTCCTCATTGTGTTCTCTATTTTAGCATTCTGGATTTTTTTTTTGCTGTAATCTATTGGTGCAATAAGGACTGAGATAGCTCACCTATTCACTGGGCTTTTAATCTCCACATCGATGGTCTTGTTGTTGCAAATTTGTGTTGTAATAAAGCTATTTCACATTGATTTGATCTATGCCAGATGTGATACTCAGCTTGGGCTCCGATAATTTTATGTCTCAATTCAGGCTTCTTCTCATCTTCCACACATATATGGCTTTATCATAAGGACATATTTCTTATAGATATATTTGTGCTTGCATACACCTGTTGAATTCATTATATTATTGTTGGATAGATTTTTATGATCAATTCAACAGTCCATGTACCAATTTTTTAGATTATGTGGTGTTCTCTGTTGCACATATTACTCACCATATTGCTGATATGTTCCTTATATATCCTTTATTGGATAGGGTGGGCAAGTCACATTAGCCTTTATCCCTTAAGATTTTTGTAACCTCAGATTCCTCCCTCTTATTTGTTGTTTATCTAGGGTGGCAGGTCAACTGCCACCTCTCACTCCTTTTTATGCCTTGTTTCGGAGTTATATTTTGTTCAATTATATCTCTATTTGTAATTTTGAGACTTATATAATCTCTGTTTTAATCTAGCTTTTTACCTTTTCTACCAAAAAAAAAAGGGCTAAGATAGCTTTGCATCACTTTTCACTTAAAATTTCCTTATTTTCAAGATTACCATTATTGTTGGGTTCTGTTTAGGTGTGTGTGTGGGGGTGGGGGGGCGGTAGGGGATGGAGCGGGAGAGATTCTTCTATGTTAGCATTCTGGATTTTTTTTTTGCTATTTGATGGATTTCTTTTTTACTTCAGTTGCTACCATCCTTATACATTATGCTTATAAAGAAGTATCTGTTGAGTTGATCTTGGATGTTCTAGTGGATTGCTTCTCCATGTCTCTAGGGAGAATATTTCAGCTTTTAAATTTTGGCAGTCACTTGAGTTAATGGTTAAAAGGCTAGAAGAGTTTATAAGATGCTTGTAGATCTTTATATGCATGTTTCTTCCTGACAGACAAATAATTAATATATTATGCATTTTATGTTGTATTAAAAAATATGCAAGTTTAGTTTATTAATTATACTATATTTGTAGATTTTTGTTAATGTCTCAATCTAAAATGAGAGAAAATGAAACAATAGAACATACAAGGGATGAGGATGACAAAAATGAAAATAATTTTGAAATTGATGGTGACAAAGGTTCTAAAAAAAAATATTAGGTATGGGATCATTTTAGTGAGAAAAAAAATCTGATCAATCAATAGCTGCATGCAAATATTGTAAAAAAGTATTAAGTAGTAGTGCTAAAGGTAGAACAAGCCATCTAAAATATCATCTTGAAAATGTTTGTAAAAAATATCAAAAGAATGTAGTTATCAGATATTGATAGTAGCAAGTTCAGAAGATCCGATGAAAACTTTTAAATTCAATCAAGAAGATAGTAGAAAAGTTCTTACAAGACTTATCATATTTGTGAGCTTCCATTTCATATTGTTGAACATCCTAAGTTTTTGAAATTTATGACTTTTGTTCAACTATTATTCAATGTTATAGGCCGTAAGACTATAAAAAAAATCGTATCGCATTGTATAAAGGAGAGAGGAAAAAATTGCATGTTGGTTTGAAGAAATTAAGTTCTCAAGTTAGTTTTACTAGTAACATTTGGACATCAAAATAAAAAATCAGTTATATATCTTTCACAGCTTATTATATTGATTTCGAATTTATTCTGCATAAGAAGATAATCAGTTTCAAGAAATTGATATACCCTCATACAAGTTTTGCAATTGAAGATACTATTAGAAAGTATCTTTTTGAATAAAAATTAGATTCTAAAATATGTGCCATTACTTTGGATAATTGTACTACAAATGATGCTATAATTCAAAGGATCCAAGATAATTTTTGTTCTGAAATGTACTTAGTGGACAGTACAATCATATCAGATGTCGCACACATATACTAAATATTATGATTCAAGATGGGATGAAAATAATTCATGAAGCTATTGAATATATAAGAGAGATTGTTAGATATGTGTCTGCATCTCCATCTCGAATGCAAGCTTTTAATAAAATTAGACAATATATGAGACTTTTTGTTAAAAAAGGACTCAATCTGGATGTTGCTTTGAGATAGAATTCTACATATTAAGTATTGCATGATGCACTCATATATAAAGATATTTTTATTAGATATCCAACAGAGCGTTCATGTATATTCCCTACCAATGCTGAATGAAAAAAAGCTGAGATAATTCTTAAATTCTTAGTAGCCTTTTTTGATGCTACTAAAGTATTTTTTGATTCTAAGTATCTCACATCTACTATGTATCTAAAAGAATTTTGAAAAATTAGGATGGTGTTGATGGATGTGAGTGCTTATATTGATGAAATATTGAAGCAATTGACGAACGAGATGCAAAAGAAGTTTAACAAATATTGGTATCAATGTAATAATTCGTTAGTAATTGCTTCTATTTTGGATCCTAGATCGAAGTTAATATTTATAGAAGTTTGTTATGAAAGGACATTTGATGTGAAAGAGAGAAGCAAAAAAATCGATGATATTCATTCTTGTCTTTATAAATTTTATAATGAGTATGCAAATGCAGTAAGAGAGTAGTTCTCTATTGGTTCGAGTGAGCTAACATATGATTTTAGTGTACAAAGTGATGTAAATTCAATTTTTTCATTTTGCATGGAGAAAGAAAAATTTGATATGGACTTTATTCAGTTTAGAAGTCAAAATTTTTTGAAACGATCAAAGAGATCAGAGTTGGATAGTTATTTGGATGATGATGAGCTATCTAATTTAAAGGATAAGAACTTTAATATCTTAGCATGGTGGAAGAACAATATAGCAATCTACCTTATATTATCAAGATTGGCTAGAGATATTTTTGCTATTCCAGTCTCTACTATTTCTTCAGAGTCGGCATTCAGTACTGCTGGTAGAGTTGTGGATTATTATCGAAGTTTTTTGAGTCCATCTACTATCGAGGTCTTGGTTTGTATGTAGGATTGGCTTCGTGTAAAATATGATGAAGGTATATAAATTATTTATATTTATGTTAGTAATTTGTTATGCTTATATTTTAAATATTTGTAATGATATTTATGTTAATACTTAACAAGTATAAATTGCTCGAGTTTTATAAAGTTGAATACAGATGATAGTACCTTGAAGCGGATGGAATAGTAAATTATTTTATGAGGAAAAGAGTAGGAGATTGTTGACTTTCTTTTATACTTTTTTGCAAAAAAAAATTATTTCTTTTTGTACGCATATTCCTAAATGCTTGTTCTTTTTTTGTTAAATGTGGAAATGATGGAAAGGTAAAACATTAATCTTGGTTTGTATGTCTTACATCAAACAATGATAAATTGCTTGCTCATTTGTTTGATGTTTTACTGGTTGATGCAAAATACCAAAGATGATGGTAATTTATACTCTGCAAGTCATCATGATCGTTCTAAATAAGATAGAATTTAATCTAAAAAATTTAGCGGCATGAAAGTATTGTAGTATATGTTGGCTCTCTCCCATTCTCTATCATATTTTTATTTCTATCTGCATGCAAGAGGACATTATCTTTACATATTGCTGGCCATGATTGTTGCTAAGAAGCCTTAGATTCATATCTAATATGTTATCTGCAGACTGGGTGGTTAGGTAATTCAATGGCTGTGCAATCATATGTCCTACAATTTTTTACTTCTACCAGATTCTACAAATTAGTGTGGATGCTACTAAAGTATTTTCTGATTCTAAGTATCCCATATCTAATTTGTATCTAAAAAAGTTTGAAAAATTAGGATGGTGTTGATGGATGTGAGTGCTTATATTGATGAAATATTGAAGCAATTGATGAACGAGATGCAAAAGAAGTTTAACAAATAAATATTGGTCTCAATGTAATAATTTATTAGTAATTGCTTCTATTTTGGATCCTAGATCAAAGTTGATATTTATAGAAGTTTGTTATGAAAGGACACTTGATGTGAAAGAGAGAAACAAAAAAATTGATGATATTCATGCTTGTCTTTATAAATTTTATAATAAATATGCAGGTGCAGCAAGAGAGCAGTTCTCTATTGGTTTGAGTGAGCTAACATATGATTTTGTTGTACAAAGTGATGTAAATTCAATTTTTTATTTTGCCTGAAATTTTTTTTTTGATATGGGCTTTATTCAGTTTAGAAGTCAAAGTTTCTTAAAACGATCAAAGAGATCAGAGCTGGATAGTTATTTGGATGATGATGGGCTACCTGATTTGAAGGATAAGAACTTTGATATCTTAGCATGGTGAAAGAATGATATAGCAGTCTACCCGATATTATCAAGATTGGCTAGAGATATTTTTGCTATTCCAATCTCTTCTATTTTTTCAGAGTCGGCATTCAGTACTGCCGATAGAGTTGTGGATTAGTATCGAAGTTCTTTGAGTCCATCCACTGTCGAGGCCTTGGTTTGTATGTAGGATTGGCTTCGTGTAAAATATAATGAAGGTATATAAATCATTTATATTTATGTTAGTAATTTGTTGTGCTTTTATTTCAAATATTTGTAATGATATTTATGTTAATATTTAACAAGTACAAATTGCTTGAGTTTTATAAAGTTGAATGCAGATGATAATACCCCGAAGCAGATGGAGTAGTAAATTATTTTATGAGGAAAAGAGTAGGAGATTGTTGACTTTCTTTTATACTTTTTTGCAAAAAAAAATTATTTCTTTTCATACGCACATTCCTAAATGCTTGTTTTTTTTTGTTAAATGTGGAAATGATGGAAAGGTAAAACATTAATCTTGGTTTGTATGTCTTATATCAAACAATGATAAATTGCTTACTCATTTATTTGATGTTTTGCTGGTTGATGCAAAATGCCAAAGATGATGGTAATTTATACTCTGCAAGTCATCATGACTGTTCTAAACAAGATAGAATTTAATCTAAAAAATTTAGTGGCATGAAAGTATTGTAGTATATGTTGGCTCTCTCACATTCTCTATCATATTTTTATTTCTATCCACATGCAAAAAAAATTTATCTTTACATATTGCTGGCCATGATTGTTGCCCGGAAGCCTCAGATTCATATCCAATGTGTTATTTGCAGACTGGGTGGTTAGGCAATTCAATGGCTGTGCAATCATATGTCCTACAATTTTTTACTTCTATCAGGTTCCACAAATTAGTGTGGATGCTACTAAAGTATTTTCTAATTCTAAGTATCCCATATCTAATTTGTATCTAAAAGAAGTTTGAAAAATTAAGACGGTGTTGATGGATGTGAGTGCTTATATTGATGAAACATTGAAGCAATTGACGAATGATATGCAAAAGAAGTTTAACACATATTGATCTCAATAAAATAATTTGTTAGTAATTGCTTCTATTTTGGATCCTAGATCGAAGTTGATATTTATAGAAGTTTGTTATGAAAGGACATTTGATGTGGAAGAGAGAAATAAAAAAATTGATGATATTCATGCTTGTCTTTATAAATTTTGTGATGAGTATACAGATGTAGCAAGAGAGCAATTCTCTATTGGTTCGAGTGAGTTAACAAATGATTTTGATGTACGAAGTGATGTAAATTCAGTTTCTTCATTTTGCATGGAGAAAGAAAAAATTGATATAGGCTTTATTCAGTTTAGAAGTCGAAGTTTCTTGAAACGATCAAAGAGATTAGAGCTAGATAGTTATTTGGATGATGATGGGCTACCTGATTTGAAGGATAAGAATTTTGATATCTTAGTATGGTGGAAGAACAATATAGCAGTCTATCCTGTATTATCAAGATTGGCTAGAGATATTTTTGCTATTCCATTCTCTACCATTTCTTCAGAATCGGCATTCAGTACTGCTAGTAGAGTTGTGGATTAGTATCGAAGTTCTTTGAGTCCATTTACTGTCGAGGCCTTGGTTTGTATGTAGGATTGGCTTTGTGTAAAATATGATAAAAGAAT
Source organism: Elaeis guineensis (assembly GCF_000442705.2). Classification (NCBI taxonomy): domain Eukaryota; kingdom Viridiplantae; phylum Streptophyta; class Magnoliopsida; order Arecales; family Arecaceae; genus Elaeis; species Elaeis guineensis. The sequence goes on along the minus strand of NC_025998.2, from coordinate 17,105,153 downwards.
ATAAATTATTTATATTTATGTTAGTAATTTATTATGCTTATATTTCAAATATTTGTAATGATATTTATGTTAATACTTAACAAGTACAAATTGCTTGAGTTTTATAAAGTTGAATGCAGATGATAGTACCCTAAAGTAGATGGAGCAGTAAATTATTTTATGAGAGAAAGAGCAGGAGATTGTTGACTTTCTTTTTTACTTTTTTGTAAAAAAAAATTGTTTCTTTTTGTACGCTCATTCCTAAATGCTGGTTCTTTTTTTGTTAAATGTGGAAATGATGGAAAGGTGAAACATTAATCTTGGTTTGTATGTCTTACATCAAACAATGATAAATTGCTTACTCATTTGTTTGATGTTTTGCTGGTTGATGCAAAATGCCAAAGATGATGGTAATTTATACTCTGTAAGTCACCATGACTGTTCTAAACAAGATAGAATTTAATCTAAAAAATTCAGCGATATGGAAGTATTGTAGTATATGTTGGCTCTCTCACATTCTCTATCATATTTTTATTTCTATCCACTTGCAAGAGAAATTTATCTTTACATACTGCTGGCCATGATTGATGCTGGGAAGCCTCAGATTCATATCTAATATGTTATCTACAGCTTGGGTGGTTAGGCAATTCAATGGTTGTGCAATCATATATCCCACAATATTTTACTTCTACCAAGTTCCATAAATCAGTGTGGATGCTGCTAAAGTATTTTCTGATTCTAAGTATCCCACATCTAATTTGTATCTAAAAGAAGTTTGAAAAATTAGGATGGTTTTGATGGATGTGAGTGCTTATATTGATGAAATATTGAAGCAAAACATTGAAGCAATTGACGAATGAGATGCAAAAGAAGTTTAACAAATATTGGTCTCAATGTAATAATTTGTTAGTAATTACTTTTATTTTGGATGGTGATTGAAGTTGATATTTATAGAAGTTTGTTATGAAAGGACATTTGATGTGGAAGAGAGAAACAAAAAAATCAATGACATTCATGCTTGTCTTTATAAATTTTATAATGAGTATGCAGATGCAGCAAGAGAGCAGTTCTCTATTAGTTTGAGTGAGCTAACATATGATTTTGGTGTACAAAGTGATGTAAATTCAGTTTCTTTATTTTGCATGGAGAAAAAAAAATTTGATATGGCCTTTATTCAGTTTAGAAGTCAAAGTTTCTTAAAATGATCAAAGAGATCAGAACTGGATAGTTATTTGAATGATGACGGGCTATCTGATTTGAAGGACAAAAATTTTGATATCTTAGTATGGTGGAAGAACAATATAGCAGTCTACCCTATATTATCAAGATTGGCTAAAGATATTTTTGCTATTCTAGTCTCTACCATTTCTTCAGAGTCGGTATTCAGTACTGTTGGTAGAGTTGTGAATTAGTATCGAAGTTTTTTGAGTTCATCTACTGTCGAGGCCTTGGTTTATATGTAGGATTGGCTTCGTGTAAAATATGACGAAGATATATAAATCATTTATATTTATGTTAGTAATTTGTTTTACTTATATTTCAAATATTTGTAATGATATTTATGTTAATACTGAACAAGTATAAATTGCTCGAGTTTTATAAAGTTGAATGCAGATGATAGTATCTTGAAGCGGATGGAGCACTAAATTATTTTATGAGAAAAAGAGTAAGAGATTGTTGTTGAAATGAGCTGTAGATCCCTCTGATTAGGAATGCAATCATCTAATTAGAGAAAAATATATTTGTATAATTTCTAAATTGAATCCCTCTGATTAGGAATGCAATCGTCTAATTAGAGAAAAATATATTTGTATAATTCCTAAATTGAATCCCTCTGATTAGGAATGCAATCGTCTAATTAGAGGAAAATATATTTGTATAATTCCTAAATTGAGCCCATGAAAATTAATAAAAAGGGCCCGTTTGGTCTTAGAGAAGTATCCCTTCTTCCTCTGAAATCTTCGTCTTCACCCTCTTTTCTATTCTTCTTCTGTTTATACTTCTGTTTGTCAACATGGTATCAGAGCCTATTTAGGGAACAGAGTGCTCTATTCTGCCTCTTCAACCGTCGATCGTCCACAACTCAAATCTCTCCTCTCAAACAGAGTGGGATCTGTTCCCCCTTCAAACCATTGCCGCTGCTCTCTCTGTGGATCCCTGCAAACCTAGAAAGCCATTCTCCGTTTCCGTTAAATCTCTCACTCTCTCTCTCGCATCCCTTCATCTTCATCACTGCCTCTGCTATGATCACCGCCTCCGCTGCCGCGGCCATCGTCACCACCGCCGCTGCCTGAGTCTTCTCCACTATGATCGCCGCCTTCGCTGCAGCGGCCATCATCGCCGTCGCCACTGCTGTCGCTGCCACTACAATCGCCACCGCTGTCGCTGCTACCGCCGCTGCCATCGACGCCACCACCATTTTCACCCAAGAACTATGGGGTTGAAAACGGTTCTCATCCCTTATTAGGTATTTTTTAAATACCAAAAAAAAAAAGGAGAACCTCTACTGCTGTCACATGTGTCTCCAATTGTAGATGCTGTTTTTTCTGGAGCAACAATGGAGCGTCCTGTTTTGGAGTTTCTGAATATTATCAAGGCACCTTTTATGGAAGCAGAGATTCGATATTTTTTCGTCATCTGAGTTTATCTCAGATCGTTGGTGAGAAAACTTCAATTTCCTCCCTCAAGATTGTTCTTGTTTACTTGATCATTTAAGTTTTTTTCTTATGGGTGATAAAACTCCTTTAACTATGGAAGATTTAGAAAAGTTAATGGTTAGGATGATGGAATCTCATATCTCGAGTAGTGAGTTTTCAAAGATCACCCTAGAAACTAACCCGGTCAAATTGGATGGGCCGGGTACCTACTTAAGTTGGACGCGACATGTTCGTCTAATTTTGGATTCTCACAATCTTGAGGGGTTTATAAGTGGTACTGCAAAAAGGCCAGAAGGAGATGGGATAGTTGTTAGACAGTGGAATTCTAATAACTCTCGGGTGGTAGCATAGCTCCTTGCCTCTATGGTACCAAGTGTTGCTCATACGGTTGAGGCACTAACGAATGCTTATGAGTTATGGCAGGCTGTAGCCACAACTTCTTCTTATAAAGGCAATAATATGCATGCCCATAAGATTCAGCGAGAGCTTCGAGGACTTAATCAGGGTTTCCGATCTGTAACAGAGTATGTTGGAGAATTAAAAAGGTTGTGGAACGATTTTGATTTTTATAGTCCCTTTACCCCTACTCATCCTGGTGATGTTGATGTGTTTCGCAAATGGATAGAACGACAGCGACTTGTGGATTTTTTGGATGGACTAAACCCAGAGTTTGAGTATCGACGCTCTTCTATTCTTAGTACACAGAAGTGGCCAACTCTTGATAAAACTATTTCTTTGGTTCTTAGTGAAGAAACTCGATTAACCACTATGTCTTCTTCTATGAACACAGCTATACGATCTGCACTTGTGGTACAGCCTAATACTCTTGGAAGCTCTTCTCCTAATTCTGCTCAAGAAACTCAGCCTCGACCTCGTGGGGTTAAAATTTGTGACCACTGTCATAAGCCGGGCCACATCAAAGCTTACTGCTATGAGCTACATGGTCATCCAAATAGAGGCCGTGGTCGTGGAGGTGGTCGTTTTGGTAGAGGCCGAGGTCAGTATAATCAGGCTCATTTTTCTTCTATGGGAGATTTATCAGTTGATGAAATGCAACTTTTGAAAAAATTCAGATCTGGTGTAAATATTTCTGAATGCAGCACTTCCACAGAAGATTCTTCAAATCAACCAGCCAGTTCTCAGGATAATTTTGCCCAAATAGGTATCAGTGATCAAATTCATGCTCTTAACTGTAGTAATTTTTCTCCATGGGTTGTTGATTCTGAAGCATCCAATCATATGACTGGATCTTTTAGAGATTTTGTGTCTTATATTCCCTGTTCTGGTCGTGATAAAGTTCGTCTTGCTGATGGCTCCTTTACCCCTATTTCTGAAAAAGGATCTATCAAATGCACTTTCAAATTACCCTTATCATCTGTTCTACATGTCTCAAGATTTTCTATAAATCTCCTATCCATTAGTGCTATTACAAATGATCTTGATTGTGCCGTAACTTTTTTCAAAACACATTGTGTCTTTCAGGAACCAAAGACAGGGAGGAAATTTGGGACTGGCATAATGCGTAATGGGCTCTACTATTTGGAGGGAGGAGTGTCTGAAGGCTACTCAGAAACCAGTTTGACTGTTTCATCTTCACAAAAGGAAGATCTGTTGCTCCAACACCGCAGGCTTGGTCATCTTTCATTTACTCTCTTAGCTCGTATATTTCCAACTGTTTTTGAAACATATAAAGAGAAGCTTGTATGTGATGCCTGTGAACTAGCTAAACACACTAGAAGTACTTATCCAAACTCAGGCCGACGTAGTAAAGCAATGTTTGAGGTAGTTCATTCTGATGTATGGGGACCCTGTGGGACCACCGCTATTTCTGGTCATCGGTGGTTCGTCACTTTTATTGATTGTTTTAGTCGTTGCACTTGGGTTTATCTATTGAAAAATAAGAATGAAGTATTTCGGTCATTTAGAGATTTTCATAAAATGATTGGTACTCAATATGGAGCAACTCTTAAGATTTTTCGCTCTGACAATGGGACAGAATATCTTAATAAAGAATTTGAGGAGTATATACATAATAATGGAATTATACATCAAACGATGTGTGTTGACACACCGACTCAAAATGGAGTTGCTGAAAGAAAGAATAGACACCTTCTTGAAGTGACAAGATGTTTGATGTTTTCTATGAATGTTCCTAAATTCTTATGGGGAGAAGCAGTATTAACTGCAGCATATCTGATTAACTGAATGCCACTTCGAACTTTGGACTATAAGACTCCTCTTGAATGCCTGCAAGGAACTAATTCTTTTATAATTTCCCCCAAGATATTTGGTTGTGTTTGTTTTGTTCGGAATCATCGACCTTCGGTTGGCAAGCTTGACGCTCGTGCCCTCAAGTGCATTTTTGTAGGATATTCAGCTACTCAAAAAGGATACAAATGTTGGTGTCCGACTGAGCGAAAGATGTTTATCAGCATTGATGTAACATTTCGGAAGTCTGAACCATTCTATATATCTTCTGTGTCCTCTTCCTCTCCCGTTATCTCTGGAACTGGTCGAGAGGGGGAGTCTTCTGGAGGGAGTCCTATTACTGTGGATGTTACTATGGATGTTGGTACAAATGGTGCATCTGACACTCAAGGAGAAGCATCTGACACTCAAGGAGAAGCATCTGAAACTTCATCTGAGACTCTCCCACAGCTTGTTTTATCTGATTCATCTCCTCTCTCAGAGTCTATTACGCATTCTCCAGTCTCCAGGTCTTCCTCTCCTGTCCCAACGGTTTCATCTTCTACAACTAATGGTAATTCTCCTGTACCTCCCATCCATTTTACATTAGATAATGATGATCTAAATGTTCCTATTGCTTTACGGAAACCTACTCGTCATGCTGGTATTCCTACTCGACTTAAGGATGGAGTAGGGTACAAACATGACATCACTAACTTTGTATCCTATGAGTCTCTCTCTCCACCTTATCAGAGTTTTATAGCTTCTTTGTCCTCTGTCTCCATACCCGAGAACTGGAAGGTTGCTAAGGAAAATCCCAAGTGGAAAGCCGCCATGCTTGAAGAAATGCAAGCACTAGAAAAAAATAATACATGGAAACTTGTACCTTTGCTAGCTGGTAAATAAACTGTGGGATGCAAATAGATTTTTACAGTTAAACAGACACCTGAGGGTACTGTTGAACGGTATAAAACTCGCTTGGTAGCAAAAGGATATACACAGACTTATGGCATCGACTATGATGAAACTTTTGCACCTGTTGCAAAAATGAACTCTGTTAGAACCCTTATATCATGTGCTGCTAATTTTGGATGGGATCTGTTCCAGCTCGATGTAAAAAACGCTTTTCTTCATGGAGAACTTCAGGAGGAAGTATATATGGATGTTCCTCCAGGATTTGCTACTGCTCAAACAGTGGGCAAAGTATGCCAGTTACGACGATCTCTTTATGGTTTAAAGCAGTCACCTCGTGCTTGGTTCGATCGCTTCCGACAAGCAATCATTCAGATGGGGTATAAACAGAGCAATGCAGATCACACACTCTTCTTTCGGCACAACATGGGTAAGATTGCTGTTTTGATTGTCTATGTTGATGATATTGTGGTCACAGGAGATGATTCTGAGGAGATAGCTCATTTGAAGGCTCAGCTGGCACAGGCATTTGAGGTGAAGGATCTTGGACACCTTCGATATTTTCTTGGGATAGAAGTTGCTCGTTCTTTAAAAAGAATTTTTCTCTCCCAAAGAAAATATATTCTAGATCTTCTTACAGAAGTCGGTATGTTGGGATATCGACCTATTGCTACTCCTATTGAACAAAATCATCGACTAGTAGCTGATACCGGTGTCCCTATTGATCGAGAACGTTATCAACGATTGGTAGGACGTTTGATTTATCTATCTCATACACGGCCTGATATTGCATTCGCCGTTAGTGTGGTAAGTCAGTTTATGTATGATCTACGTTCAGTTCATATGGATGCTGTGACACGGATACTTCGTTACCTCAAAAGCTGTCCTGGTCGTGGTTTACTTTATTCTAATCATGGCAACCTACGGGTGGAGTGTTATACAGATGCTGATTGGGCTGGATCATTTGATGACCGTCGCTCTATCTCAGGTTACTGTATTTTTGTTGGAGGTAATCTAGTCACTTAGCGAAGCAAGAAACAGAATGTAGTTGCTCGATCTACTGCTGAAGCAGAGTATCGAGCTATGGCACATGGCGTGTGCGAAATTTTATGATTGCAAATCTTGTTATTGGATCTAGGCCTTTATCAGTCATCGCCCCTTATGCTATATTGTGACAACAAGGCAGCAATCAATATTGCTAATAATCCAGTACAGCATGATCGGACGAAGCACATCGAGATCGATCGATATTTTATCAAGGAAAAGCTTGATGCCAGAATCATTTGTATGCCTTATGTGCGATCTGCTAGTCAACTAGCAGACATTTTGACCAAAGGTCTTAGTGTGCCTTCTTTTTCATTTATTCGTGACAAGATGTGTCTTTATGATATCTATAACCCATCTTGAGAGGGAGTATTGAAATGAGCTGTAGATCTCTCTGATTAGGAATGCAATCATCTAATTAGAGGAAAATATATTTGTATAATTCCTAAATTGAATCCCTCTGATTAGGAATGCAATCGTCTAATTAGAGGAAAATATATTTGTATAATTCCTAAATTGAATCCCTTTGATTAGGAATGCAATCGTCTAATTAGAGAGAAATATATTTGTATAATTCCTAAATTGAGCCCATGAAAATTAATAAAAAGGGCCCGTTTGGTCCTAGAGAAGTATCTCTTCTTCCTCTGAAATCTTCGTCTTCACCCTCTTTTCTATTCTTCTTCTGTTTATACTTCTGTTTGTCAACAATTGTTGACTTTCTTTTATACTTTTTTACAAAAAAAAAATTATTTCTTTTTGTATGCACATTCTTAAATGCTTTTTTTTTTGTTAAATATGGAAATGATCGAAAGATGAAATATTAATCTTGATTTGTATGTCTTACATCAAACAATGATAAATTGCTTGCTCATTTGTTTGATGTTTTGCTGGTTGATGCAAAATACCAAAGATGATGGCAATTTATACTCTGCAAGTCACTGTGATTGTTCTAAACAAGATAGAATTTAATCTAAAAAATTTAGCGGCATGAAAGTATTGTAGTATATGTTGGTTCTCTCACATTCTCTATCATATTTTTATTTCTATGCACATGCAAGAGGAATTTATCTTTACATACTGCTGGCCATGATTGTTGCTGGGAAGCCTCAGAATCATATCTAATATGTTATCTGCAGATTGGGTGGTTAGACAATTCAATGGCTGTACAATCATATGTCCTACAATTTTTTACTTCTATCAGGTTTCACAAATCAGTGTGGATGCTGTGTCTCTGTAATAGCCAAGTTCTAATGTATAATTTTTACTTTACAGTTGACATGCTTATACTAAGGTTATGCTTCAGCTTTTGCTTTACTATCATTATATTTTTCAGGCTGCTGCTTGTTATATCGTTGTTTCTGCAGTGCTGGGCAATATTTTTGTATTGCAGACTTTTTTAATGTAATGCCTATAGATAATCTTTTATCAAAAAAAAAAAAAAAAAGGACAGAATTTCAATATCATCATCTACAGCTTCTGACTGTGGCAGTAATGTTCACTATACACCCACTGGTGAACTTCTGTTCCAAAGCCAATCCATGAGTTAGTACCTACTTATCAGGGTGTGGCTGAAGGGCTATGTAGTGGCCCCAGACGTCAGGCTGAAGACACATTGGTGAAAGAGGTGGAATCAGCTGTTAATGGCTTATTCCATCGAAAAAATGAAATCAAGGAGATACAACATGTGGCAAGTAAGTGTTCAGCACCACACTACAGAATGATGGTTCAGTTTCAACCTTTATGCATGTTGAAGTATCCTGTGGCTCTTCTCTACTAGAGTATGTAGCTTCTTTAAAATGCCATGCGAAACATGTAACTACCAAACAGGTGGCACCACCATCTGATACTTTGACTTCCAGCCATAATTCTGCACCCAAAGAGGATGACGGTCGCTGCACATCTGCAGGAGACTTTGCTGACAACATCATAAAGAGGATGACTTCTAGCCATGTGATTATGGAGATATACCGACAACATTATAAAGGTTGGTTCGAGCGGGTCTCGGGTTAAATGGATTCCGCCTGGACCAAATGAATTTGGACCGGCCCAAATAGGTTCTGACCAGGCTCAAGCCTAGGCCAGAATTGGGTCTGATTTTTTCTAAAATCATCAGACCTAAACCCGACCCAAAGTACGAAAAAAATTTTCGGGCCAGGCTTGAATAGGGATAGACCCCGGCCCAGTTTCAACCCTAATTATACATAAAATCTTATTAGAATAAAAATCCAATGTAAACTAATTCTATCATATATTTAGATGATAAATTAGGATTTCCTTTCCCTCCACACCTGCTCTTTCCCTCCTCTCTCTCTTCCCCTTCTTTATCAAAATAATAAACTTATCATGATCAAAATATTATATTAATTATTATAACTATAAAATAATTCATTTAAAAGAAAAAGCTAATATATCCTTGTATATCTTTGGAATTGAAAATTAGAACTCATTTGGGTTTGGGATGGATTTGAAATTTACCCCTCGGATACCTGCTATTCGAATTTAATTATATGTGTGTGTATATATATATATATATATAATAAATTTTTATAAAAATCTTGACTGTGGACTCAACCCGATCTGACTCGATCCAATCTTCTATTAGATTAGATCTAGTTCTAATATTAGGACCCATTTTAAGGATGGTGATTATACCCGACCCATCGAGTATCTGATCCAAATTAGGCAAGTTTTACCTGATCCGACTAAAATCGGAGGTGGGTATGAGTTCTAGATAAAATCTCAAAGCGAGTTCAGATTGGATAATGGTATACTTTGTCTTGAACCCGATCCGATATAATATTAATTCAAATATTTTTTTTAAATTATAATTATTTATAATACTTGCTTGATGAGTTCTTGATCCAACAATCCGATTTGACTTGACCTCTTTTATCATGCCGACCTGACTCGATCCGATTCGAGATGGGTCTGGATATGAAATTCTTAGTTACAAGATGGATACAAACATTGGCCGATCCGATGTATATCTGATCCATTGCCATCCTTAACTCATTTAGCAAAACCCTATGGACTCGTTTGGTTCATGAGAAATAGAAGGGCAAAGAGGTAATTTTTGAAAAGTAGAGAGAGATCTTGTTTGATTGGAGTTTTAAGAATAGAGAGAATAAAAAAAGCTCTTTCCATAAAATTTTTTTTTTCATATTTTATGAAAAGTAAAAATCCATAGGAGAGATGAGTTTTGAGATTTCTCATGAGATGGGAATTGATGGCTCTTTCTTTCTTTTTAAAAATACCCTTTTAAGATCTACGGCTAAAATTTTACAAAATGTCAATAGATAATTAAGATGAAATATTGAATAGTAATATTAATATCTTAATAATAATAATAATATAATATTTATATTAATATATATTATAATATTTATAATATATTAATATTACTTTAATATTTATATTAATATAATATTTTATTAATATATTAATATTATATTAATATAATATTATATATATCTATATTAATAAATTTATTATATTAAAATATTAATATTATATTAATATAATACTAAAACATACATATTAGTATTATATTAATGTAATAAATTATAATTATTAAATATTATATTATAATATTATTTTATTTATATTAATATAATTATAATATTATTATTTTTATAAAATGTGAGAGTACAAGAATATGGTTTTATATTTATTAAAGATATAATAATTATTTTATATAGTTAAAAAAAAAAATGCCTAACCAAATATAAGTTATCCTGTGATAATTTATTTTTTTATGATCAATTAAATATATTAAAATTATATTTTATAAAATAATTTTTTAAGAAGCTACTCTAGAAATTTGATTTTTGGGAAGAAAAATTTTTTCATACACCAACGAGTTATATATGATTTGGGGTGAGTTTAGAATTTAAAATTAAAATACGTTTGGACTTAGGTTGGTTTTGAAATTTGTCCTTGGATACTTATTACTCGATCCTTATTATAAATTATTATAAAAATATATAAATACCCAACCCATAACCCTAGCCATATAAGCTTCCGTATTCGGCCTCTCCAAGCGCCAAACCAGGGGAAATCGTAGGAAAGCAACGAAGAAAACAAAGGATAAACGGAAAAAATTCAAAGGTAAGACCTTTCTCACGAAGATTGGTCATTTTTTTCTTTTCGTGTCTTTTTCTTTTCATTTCATTCTTTTTCTCGGAGATCCGTGGGGAAGGAGAGAACTTGAGGGAGATCAGAGGTTTCTTAGGTTCCGATTGGGGTTTTTTTCTCAAGCATATGGGACTCTGTGCGAGTTGTGGCGGTGTGAGCGAGAGGACGGCGACGAGGAGGTTGAGGGCAGTGGCACCGAGGGGCCCTCGCGGCGGTCGGCGAAGGCGGCGAGGAGACGGAGGGCGTGGGGGAGGGAGACGAAAAGGCGGAGGAGGGCGAGGAAGGAGGGGGGCACTTGGAATGGGGGAGGAGGCGGGGGGGGGGGGGGGGGGGGGGAGAGGAGATTGCACGTCGACACGATAGCGGTGGGAAGATAGAGCCCGGTAATCGTAGGAAAAAAATAATGCCCTTCGGAGCTCATTATTTTTTATAGCCACATCCTATTGATTTTTATGCCATAATTCAATCCCCCAAACAGTGGCTAGGAAAGAAAATGGGATTTTATTCCATAGGATTTCCAAATCCTGTAGGATTTGGGCCTATCATATCCTTTCCACACAGACCCTAAACTGGTTGTCCCCTTTCTAACTGCACTATTTAGCACCTTATAAAACCCTTCTCTTCATACTTAGTAGAGGAAATTCCTCACATTAGAATATGGGCTTAATGTTGCTATAATGACTAAATAGTGCCCCGGCTCAAGAGCCAATTTTGTTAGACTATCATAATAAGTTGCTACCTAGCCAAGTCTTTCTTTTTTTTTTTGGGTTGGAATTATGAAACTATTGTGTTATTATGGCCATTATTAGCAGTTTGAATGACTTATAGCAATGATGTAAGAATGCTACAAACTTTTTTAGTTAGATAGTGTTATTTCATAATAATAACAAAGATACATTAGATATATCATTGTTATTGCTATGTTTTCTTTTTGGCATACCTTTCCCACCCTGCCACCTCCTGCATCTCCTCGTGATTCTTCTTCTTTTCCTTAGCATTGTAGCAGGACGGACGAGAACCCGGACAAGCGGTGATTTTTGGAGCAGAAGGTTGGAACTTCAAAACCCTAACCCTAACCCTAATTCCTTTTAGTTCTCCAATTCTCTCTTTGATTTTTTTTTTTTTTTTGTTGTTGATTCCAATTGTTAGAGGTGTAAAGGAAAGTGGTGATGGCGGTGCATGAAGATGGGAGAGCTTCTGAGAAGAGATTGGATGAAGATGGCAATGATATGCCAATCTTCAATGCTGAGAATTTTCAGAGCAACATTAAATCGATCTACTATAGGTTCAATCTCAAGCCATAACATTAATTTATAAATAGATCAATGATTTTTGGGTGAATATTGCTTCTATAGATTCAAGTTTTACATGATAATTATATGATACTTAAAAGTTGATCATGTTGTTATTACTAGTGACATCTGGGTGTAACTTTGCGGACTGCTCTTTTATATACTATGTATGTGCTTAGGAATATGTAGCACATGGTCTTAAAGGTTGGATTTTTGACACTCTCCTCTATGCATGTAGACTATTCTGTTGCTACTTTTGCCTCCTAGGTGTCCTTGGAGTTAAGAGTGACATAATTATGAGCTGCTCTTTTGGACCTCATTTTTATCTCTTTTTAGAGGTTTCATACATCTGTGAATAATGGACATTTATGGCCTTCTTTTTTGTTGTTATAATTAAGTTTATGAAGATTTAAGCGATAGTATTAGAAAACAAATATTAGGACAATTTAGAAGTGTCCTAGGACTACTTGGCTTTACGAAGTGAGGGTTAGAGAACAAAACCTAAGGATTTCAAAGATCAAATGGTTGAAGAACAAAGATTGAAGAATTGTAGAAACAGCATTGCAGAAAATGGTATACAATTCATATTATGGGGATAATTATTGAGGTTAGAGTATTGCAATAGGAATTTGGGTGATTCCATCTCATCATGGAAAGGCTTAGGCTTGAAATTTCTCTTCAAGAATAAAATGTTGATTGGCCTAAAAAGAATAGAAACAAAAGTATGAAGTAGGATTAGAAACAAAAGATTCCTTATTCCTTTGACAAGGAGATAGAAGACAGGTACAAACTCCTCGAATGCTAGGTGAAACTTAGTTGGCAATCTTTATGCAAGTTGCTATAACAATTGGCATCATTATAATAAAACAATGTAGTTAATATGCATGCAAATGTGGTCTTGGTCCATTATTTAATATGCAATTTGTTACCACTAGGCTGGTCAATGCTTTTCCAAGTGTGACGGATGCGCTGGTTACCCAAATATTTCCTAGAACATCAATTTTATGCCCAAACAGAAGCAAAAATACCTAAGACACATAAAAAAGAAAACAATTAGTCTCCTATTTGAAAATAGTCTTTGATTTACACTGATCTCAGTCCTCTCACATGCAAACAACAAATTAATAAGAACTAAACTGAGATATATTCAGGTGGCATACATCCTATCTTGAACTTTTATCAGCAGTTCAATATGTAGAGAATTGGCTGTTATCATCTCACCAACATAATAATCCTTTACATAAGGAATGAAACTAATAGCCTTCAATCAAATTCTTAATGTTTTCTGAAATTCAGTAAAAGTTTTATAGCTCTGATGTAGCCTCATAAACGATCAAAGGCTCCACTAAAGATATAGATAATAACCAACTTAATTCAAATGTGATTAAATCTCATTCAATATGCAAAGATGAGAAAATAATGGATCATAAAGAGTTAGGACTAAGGGAAAAGAAAGAGGAGAAGAGAAAGGCTTGCGGCCTACTTTCAATCCAATAAAATTTGCATTACCATCCAAGACTACATTAATAGATTCATTACCCCTATTATAACAATAGAAAAAAACCTAATACAATCCTTAATCACCAAATGAACCTTAGAAGCACCCGGTTACCGTTCACAGGTACTGTAGCATGAATATCATGAGTAGTATCTGCTACAGTAACATGACTTATTTAATTATCTTGTTAGGCTTCAGATGAAAATATATCAGCCATAGATTGAAAATAATTTTTTGGGTTTCTGTTGAGCATTTCAACCATTTTGTGCAATAATGTAGAATATGTAAGTTTATGTTTAGAATGGTGTGGGCAAGGAATCAATAATGGTTGCTAAGGAAATATTGCATCAGTAATCTTATTAGGCAGATGACAGCTTGGACATATTATTTTGTTTGTTTTTCTGTTTAAATTATTTGTATAATTTGCTAATTGTTTCTTGTAAATTTACCTTCTTGGTTTATGTGGTTAAGAGGCAATGTTGGTTTACATAAAAATATTGTTATTGTTAATTTCAAACTAATGTATCAGTTAGATGCCTTATCCAAACCATGATGGGGTTCACTATTTTGCTTTCCGGAATGGGAAGGAAACCAACAGAAAACTAACCAGTCAACTTCTGTCGCTGCAGTCGTACCTTCTTGTCTATCATTGGTGGAGTGGTTGCTGGAATTTGGGGATTTACTGGCTTGATGGGCTTCATTTTTTATTTCTTGATTATGACAACTGCTTCTTTAGGATTTGCTGCAAAGGCAAAATTTTCAATCCACAAATACTTTGATAGTTGGAACAGAATTGTACTTGATGGATTCCTGGGCGGCCTTATGGTATGATTTTAACTCATTTATATTGGTTACTTGTGGAATTTGTCTGTTTATAAAGTGCAACTGTAATTGCTTTGGTAATACATGAACTGTCTATTTTTCCTAGCCACTTGTCATGTAAAAAAATAGAGTATCTATGCCTAGACATGTGCCCCATATCTTTTTGATGCATAATGTTTAAGTCTTTGTGCTTCGTAAGTTATGAAATTTCTTCTATTTCCCTAGTAACATGGATGGTATATCAAATCCTGCACATCCTTTGATTGGTTTCCTGGGTGGAGATTCTTGAACAGTTTTCATGTGTAATATAATACAGCATTCCATTTCCTAGGAGTTTATAATACAAGGTCTTTTTTCTGTGTATCATTTAGCATGATAGGAACTCCAAACTCTGGTTTGCGTAACAGTGTTGATGTGTTGACTCCAGTGCAGCTTGGCTTTAGGTCTGCAGCTGGACAACAATGTATTAGATAGAATTCAGAAGTTAGAACTGTAACCTGGAGAACATATCGATGAAACTACCATTTATTACTTCTCTTGTTCTACAACCTCACACCTGAAACTTGATAGACAATCATTCTGTTTGATTTACTGCTATCTAATAAGTATTTATGAATAATGTTTAATTAGACTTGGATGTCTAGAGGAACTCCTTATACATTATGCCATGCCATAAAGACATCAAACGAGCACCAACAAACTTCTACTATTACTATGGATTGATGAGAGCAGAGGAAACGATCACCTTGTTTCTCCACTTGATTTATTGGTTTCTCCACTTGATATATAGGCAGCCAGTAGACAAATGCGCACACTCACCTGCATATATGGGCTCTATGATCTGACAATCTGACAACCTATTCTTCAATAACTAATTATTTGACCTCTATTCTAAATATATAATAGTTCCCTCACTCTTGTTTAGGCAACCTGTCCTAAAATTTCAAAGAAAACTTCGCAAGAATTTTAGATACTAATTACATTCTTTTGATTTGGTCATCTTCTATCCAACGCCCACCCCCACCCCACCCCCACCCCCCTTTCCTCCGCCACTCTTCTCTTCCCCTTCCCCTTCCTTTGATTTGGTCATCTTCTATCCAACGCAAGAAAAAGAAGATGAACAAAAAAAGGGGGACTTCGGCCCCCTATTTCACATGGTAGCGTGGATTCCCTTGTTGAAAAAGAAGATGAACAAAAAAAGGGGGACTTCGGCCCCCTATTTCACATGGTAGCATGGACTCTCCTGTCTATATAGGAGTAGAGGAGGAGAGGAGGAGCAAAAAAGGGGGACTTCAGCCCCTTGTTTCACTCAGTAGCATGGATGCCCTTGTCCAAAGAAGAAGATACATGAAAAAGGGGGGACTTCAGCCACTTGTTTCACATAGTTGCATGGACGGCCCTATCCAAAGAGGAGGAGAAGAGGAGGAAAAGGAAGAAGAAGAGGCCTTTCAGCCCCTTGTTTCACATGGTAGCATCTCAAAGAGGAAGATGCATAAAAAAGGGGGACTTTGGCCCCCTGTTTTACGTGGTAGCATGGACATGCCTACCCAAAGATGAGGAGGAGGAAGAGGAACAAGAAGAAGAAGAAGAAGAAGCAAGCTTGGTTGATGGCTTGATGCTGCCAACTCAAGAGAGAGAAGCGTGCCACAGGCCCACACCAAATCCCGGAGTTCCTGTTTTCCCCAGAAAGGGAGATTTCATCCCCTTGTTTCACACATTAACATAGACACCCCTATCCAAAGAAAAGGAGGGGAAGAAGAGTAGGAGGAGGAGGAGGAGAAGAAGAGGAAGAGGAAGAAGAAGCTTACTTGGTTGATGGCTTGATGCTGCACCCAAGAGAGAGAAGCAGCTTGCCACCCTAGACCCTAGAGTTCCTCTTCCCCCCTTTCCCCTTAACGAGTCAGCTTCTCAATTAATTTCTCTTTTCAATTGTGCTGCTTCGGTCGATGGTTGAGATTTATTTCTACAGATCTAATCATGAGATTGAATTTTTTATGTAAAAAGGCACATCTCTTTTTGCAACTTAGAGCTGCAATGAGGCATGTAACTTTGAGGTTTTTTTTGGTATGTCTCTATGGGGGCTTTGCCCTACTACAGGCAAGGTGCTTAGATGGGCTTCACTGTTGCCTTGCACAGAGGCACGCCTTTGACAACACCAGAACCCTAATCTGGCTTCAAAGAAAGAATTGCCGATCTATGCTTTGGGTTAAAGAAGAGGAGGTTGGAGATGGATAGTTTGTACATGAGTGGGTAGCTGTAGCTCAGAAAAGTATTTGGTGGTTGATACTCTTCAGGAAGAGAGAGGTCTTAGACTGGGAGATTTTATATAAGGTTGGATTAGGATGTTTTCCTAGAGAACATACGAGGTTATTTGTGGCATTATCTGGGATATTGGGCCATTAGTGAGTGGATTTTTGTTGGTTTTTATCGTCTTGGCATGCATGTATATAGAACTTTTTTCATCTTCCAAAAATTCCTGTTATTCATTTTCTCTGATTTATGGTAAAATGCCACTGCATGCAAACTGTTTATATGGGTTTTTGCTGACATGGCAGCATGTCATTAGATGGAAATGAAATTATTCAATGTGATCCTTCCGCCATTTCCATTTATGCACTACCATGTCAATGCATAACATGAATAAAAGAAGCAAAAATGTAATAATTATACACAACTATAGGTTTGTTCCTGAATTATAAGCTAGTTAGTTTTTCCAGAATTTTTTTTGTTCTAGAGAAAAATCATAAGTCTAAGACTTTTTTAGTTATAAAGAATGTGTCATACAAGCAAGCCATATAAGTCGCTAAGAATTTGGCTCAACATGTTAGTTCACAGTTATTCTTTGTCAAAACTGAGCCAAAGTGCTTGATTATCAAATCAGCAGTGGATTAAGAACAGCTAGAAAATAACTAGGTTTTGAAAGGAGATAAAATTGTAGCTTTCAAAGGGAGAAGTCTCATAATGATCAATTCTAATAAGTATATGAACTAGCAGTGTAATATCCTTGGATTAATCCAATAAGCAACACACCAGCCATATCTAGTTCATGCCGGCTGTATGCACCGTACTTAAACTAGCACCTAGCACTTGTTCCAATTCCACTGCTCAATACCAGTACTGATAAGCCAATGGGTACTTGGAACTGAGTCATAAGGTTTATAACACCCTTTTCCAATTTTTCATTAGCTCATATCAAACCTGCAGGAGGGGTTTTCTGCTAAGAAACAAGATCCTCTCCAGGGCATTGAACCGGAGAGGTCTGGTCTCTCAATCACAGCCATTAATGTACTGTGGAGCAGGTATGCCACATGCTGTCCCACGTACCACTGGGGGCCCTCTCAATTGTGCCTTGTGTGCAAGACATAGATGGCGGTGATTTAGAGACTGGACCTCTCCAGTTCAACCCTGAATCGATGAAGATCCAAACTCTTTGCTTTTGGGAGCTTGGTGGAGGAAGGACTTATGTAGATCAAGCCACGAACACCGATAAGTCAATGTGCAAGGGCCGCCATTGCATAGCTAGCATGGTCACAGTCCTACCCATTTTTGCTTGCTTGTTTGTACAAGATGCTTGCAAAAATTGTGTATCGAGATTAGTTGTTGGTTTGATCAGTTTGTTAAGAACACTGGATTCATGTTTTAGACATGAATCTGGGATCAAATTGAGGGATCTTGGGAGATTTAGGTGAATGATAGATAATTTTGAATGTGAAGTCAGAATACTGAGAATTACTGCTCATATTAATTAGCCACAGTAGACTCACTACAGATCACATTGATGGAAATGTAAGTGACAAAGTTCGAAAATTGTATAATGGATACTGATATAGATGGTAGGTGCCCTTCACTGTGAAGATTAGTATCCAAAGGGCTATTCTGGTTTGAATTAAATATAAAATGCCTTCAAAATGATGAGGTTATAATATGTGAAACAAAGACTTTTCTAGAGTCCTATCTGAAAAATCATTTTAATATATTTGCCATGTTTGCATCTCTACCTCACCTTTTTTTTGCTTGATACTGCTAAGTATTTTCTCTAACATTGTGTTAATTATGTGTTTGCAGTCGTTCGTGCTGTTCTGGACGTATCCTTTTATCAGAGTAGAAAGTTTATGTTCATTATTGCATCTTTTACGCATTCTTTAACTTGCTTGTTTTAATGGATTTATATTTTTTACTATCATTTATTCACGAACTTCTGCAAAATCAGGTCACCCTCAGTTGTCTCATTACCTTTCCTATGTTGCCACTAAAAATTGGTTGTGAAAAAGAAATATCAGCAACTTTAACCTTGGCAAGTGGATACCGTCACAGTATACTTCTGGGTCTTCTATTGGTTGGTTGGTCCATCCATTCCTTTATGCTATGTACTAGTATCTTCGTGTGTATAACCGTAATATACATACATACATACATACATACATACATACATACATTTATACATACATACATATATATATATATATATATATACACATATACATATGTATACACACACACACACACATATACATATATATAAATATACGTATATATTTATATATATATATATATATATATATATATATATATATATATATATATATATATATATATATATATATATATATATATATATATAAAGTATTTTCAAGGATAACCTACTAATCTTCAATATCCAAGAAATAATATTAGGAGGAGTTTTGTGAAAATGGCTTCACTGTACCCCTTGACAAATAGTTGCTTCTAGAGCAGTGCTGCGGCACCATGAAAAACCCGGAAAAAGGTTAGACAACTAATAGGTAGTACTTCTGCTGCTCCATTTCTAGCTGTTACCAGCTTGAGAAGCAATAGGAAGGTGACACAGTTTTTATCCTTTGTATGAGAGTCATGTCAGAGAGCATCTCATTTTTTTTAGTATCTAGATATAAAAGCAATTTTATATGTAAGCTCTAAGATTTTTACTTATATTTTACTCTTTGATTTAAATATTCAAAAGCTGATATTCAAAACGCTCTTTCTTACACCCAATACTGAAGACAAAATTTGAAGAACTTGTGCTTGCACCTACAATTGCCTTTCACTCAAATACTTCACCGGCTGAACTCTTTTTACGTTTATCGTCTATATTACAATTCAAAAGGCTTTGCATCCAGCACTTAGGGGTTGGGATGGGGGAATCTGATGTGTTCCATGGAGAAAACCCAGCTATCCTACCATCCATACTCTGTTTCACATAATTGTATAATGATAAGGTAGATATAGTACTTCAACTTTCAATTGCAAGATCTTTGACAATTTTCAGATTTGCTTATGACATTGTTCATATATTCTGAGCAAGGGGAACTTGTAGGAGCTTGTGGTTGTGCTCAAAGGTCATGCAGAGCGGATGATATTTATCAAATAAGCCCTCTGGCTTATTTTTTTGATGTATTACCTTTTCTTTCATGAGCAAAATCCTCATTTTCTCTGATGTATTCTTAGAGGCACAGATGTCTTCCATGCATACTTTGTTTCACGTAAGTCTATAATGACTGGATACATAATGACTAGATACAGTACTTCAACTTTTCAGTTGCAAGATTCATTTTTTAATATTTTCATTTTTGCTTTCACTTGAAGGGTGATGCAGAGTTGATGTCTTCTTGTTGAAACTCAGCATCGGTGATTGAAAACTTTTTGTCTTTTTATTGAAAGCGTAGATTATTGAAACTTAGTGTGACATGATTATTAGTTCCATAAGCAGGCAATGTACTAAATAGCTCATGAATTTGCCAAGTTTTTTTATGATAACTATTTAAGTGGTATAATTACTGATTTTAAAACACCTGAAACTAGAAATAAAAGTTGTCATTGTATCTTTGAAAATATGATTTTGCAAATTTCCCCACACTCGAATGATGGAATCAGGCATACTAATGTCTTTGCTAAAATTAGAGTACTGGGGCATCGTGCATGCATGCAATATTGTGCATTAGTTTCTCCATCGGCTCCGGACTTTGTTGCCTGCATTTCCCTGGAGCAGTCCCCATCCGCTTATGAAACTAGTCTGGTGTATGGTGGCAGATGGCAGGAAAACCTGACAAAAATTTATTTACATCAATAAGTTGTTTAGTCCAATCATGGTGGTTGTTTATACTGGAAAAAGCTTGTGCAAATCGGAATCACGTCTTCTCATCACACGCCCCAGGTGCTGTTTGAATGCATGCAAGCACGTGAACATCACATGCAAGCATGTGAACACAAATGAAAACGGATGCCTGAGGTTGACTTCAGATTGTGAGATGCTTGCTGTTTGAGATTTGATGTCTGCATTGTTGCTGTGCAGCACCCATGCATAATATTCGATGACAATGCTTGCATTCGACAAAATTTTCATGTGTGGCAAATCTGCCAGATAGGACGCAAATGCTTCCATACATGATAATGACGGGCACCAGCTAAACAAAATAATTAATTTTATGTAGATCTGATGGCATTATGTAAAATAACAGAAGATCCTATATTTCCACGTCATGTACATGGAAAACAAATTTAAAAGTGTGAAGTTAGAGGATTAATGGTGGGACTGTCGTATGGTCTCTCTGTATATATATAGCGTACATGTGAGATACAACAGTAGAAGAGTTGAGAATTTAGGAGCTTAATGTGTGGAAACCCAGTAGGCTAGGTCTCATGCAATTCAAATATTTGAAGCATGGAAGTCTGTTGGACTAGGATAACTATAAGATGATGAACTATTAGATGATAGTCAAGATGACTCTCTTAAGTTGGAGCATGAAGATCATGAACCAACTTGACAATTAGACACTGGAACTATTATTGGCCAAGGGGCTTGGTGAATAAATCCATAATTTGTTAATTGGATTGCATATGGGTCATCTTGATGAGGCGCCATTGCGTCCTCTCTCATATGAATTAGGGTCAAGCTAGATATACTTGATTCGCTCATCAAATATAGGATTGTTTGAAATATAAAGCGCTGCTGGTTATTATAAAAAAGAGTGGTCCCACGTCGTGAGATCTGCAAATTATAAAGTAGTTTAAACTATTGATTTGCACTTGTGGTGGATGCTATAACCCAACATCCTCAAGTCCGGTTAGCTAACTGGCACGGGTCAATGTTATGCGCCTGAAATTTTTAAATTTTCTTTTCCCATGCTAATTATTCTCTCGTCATTGGACTTTCTCTTAAGGGACATCCACCTTAACATGAATGTGGTCGAACTTTTTCTCTTAAAAAAACGAACAATGCACCCTTTGCCATATAAATTAGCCGCTTTATCTCATGGAACATTTTAAAACTTGCAGGTCCTCTTTCTTTTCTTTATCTTTTTTTTAATAATAAATTTGAGATCTCATATAAATCTAATATAAATATAATCAAAAGAATCGGAAAAAAAGATAATATAAAAAGGCACATGAATAACCATCGCATTGAGACCCCCCATGAGTACACTGCAAAAAAAATAGCCACTAATCGGTGGCAGTATTCATCCACAATAAACATGACTGACATCTACGGAGGCACAGTCACTCACCAATTGCCAAATATCCTGCAAGAATGAGTGCATCGCAACTATCCTCTACTTTCGCACCAATTCATCATAGTGGCTAAATCCTCTTTGATGACAAGACAATCAGCTCTCTGTGTCGGCCTTTCAAATATGGTGTTTGTCCAGATAGCTCATGGCTTAACCTTCGGAACGATAATATCTAAAAGGTGGCATCCGTTTGCCACCTCAAATTTTGAGTCGGGACCGTGAATCAAGAATATAGTTTAGAACTCTACCGTTGTACTATCATCAAAATTGACTTTAATTTTAGAAAGCTCGGAGATGAAGGCTCTCAGATGATAAATATTGGTTGAGTCGCTGCATGAGTGGACAGGAATCCAAATCAAGATTGATCCAATAGATGTCGAGTGAATGATCTCAACAGACTGAGTCATATTTTATATTAGAAACTATGCTCTTTTTTTTTTTTTTTTTTAGAAAAATAGAGCAAAGAGATCATACTAGTCTTTTATAGAAATTGTGCTTTCAAACTTGGAAACCAACGTAAATAGTATTGCTTTTTTTATCAAAAAAAAAAAAGAAAACTCGCAAACCAACTTGCCCAAGTGGACTGGTTCAATTCGGATGGATCTAGACCATTGGGTCAAGGAATAAGGATCAGCATATAACCAACTTCAGCAATGTGACCCAAACCCGACAATGGACTCAATGACCCAAACCTAAGCCTAATCCGAAACCAAATTTTACAAGGCGAACAAATTTCTTGCTGAATCAGGTTGGGTTGGTTTGAGTTAATTGGACCGGTTCAATTTAAGTAGGCCTGGTAGAAAACTTCGTTAATACAAAAAATAAAAAACTTTAGCTTGGATTGGTATATTCGTCATCTCCAGGTCTGGTTGGCTTGGGAGTCTTGATGAAAAAAAAAAAAAAATGGTTTGGATTTGATTGAATTTGGTTCCCCATGTTTTCAATCAAATGCCGGTCGTTGACATCTTCCAACCTGAGAGAGAGAGAGAGAGAGAGAGCAGTGGAGTACTTAAAAGTTAAAACCTGATGCTTGTTCCCCTGGGACTCTTGGTGGCGGGCACCTACCACTCGGGGCTCCTCCTCACCGTACTCCGGCATCCAACGCACACCGTTATCGGCCTAAACGCCCTCGCCAGGCAGCGCTGCGTCAGAACCATGATTGATGTGAGCTCCTTCCTCCCATCTTTTCTCCTTGTCTCTGTATTTCTCTTAGTTCACTAATTTTCTGGGAGTTTCACAGCCCAATGCCAGGAGTTTTAAGTCTGACAAATATATTTTTTATACATTCTAATCAAAGAATACGCTAAGAATTAACTAAGTCACAAACTCAGATGTAATTTGACCACTTTTGCTTCAATTTGATTGAAAGAAAAAGAGGGGGATTGTATGAGCTGTTACAATGTGCAGTTGATTAGATTCCTCTGCTAACTTTAGCTAAAAGCATCAAAAGATGCAAACCAGCCATGTGTTCCAAGCTGCTGAAAAGACTAGCAATTGAAAGGTTCGCCTACTTTGTTCCCGAGTTAGAGGGGGAGGGGGGAATCTTCTTCGTTGTAGAGGAGAATCTTCTTCATTGGGACAAAGTGGTAAAGTGATTGATGCGACCTAAATGAATGACCAAGTTTGGGCACATCATGGCAGGTTTTTTTCTCTACAGTTCATGGAGTTAGGCATGCACTTGAGCATGAGAAGAAAAATTGATGACAATTTCATCAATTGCTAATGCAGCAAATTATCGAAAAATTTAGAATATCCATTCAACTTGCCGGTGGCTGATTATTAAGGGTGCATTTGATTACATTTTTTGATTTTTAATTTTTAAAAAATATTTTTATTTTTTTAAATTTTTATTATTGAGTAAAAATAAAAAATAAAAAATATGTTTGATAACTACGTTGCTATAAAGCAAAAAGCAACGTTTGGGAACGACAGGTAAATAGTTGATGAGAGAGAAAGATTCAGGAAGAGAAGGAGAAAGCGGTAGAGAGGTGACGAGCTTGACGAGGGAGAAGAATTCGGATTCTGTACTTTTTAGTTTTGCATTTTAGATTTGTGGAAGCAAAAAAAAAATCAGAAAAGTAAGTTTTGGAAAGCAAAAAATTTTTATTTTATATATAAAATAATTATTTTAATTTTTTTGATTTTTGCTTTTCATGGTGTTACCAAACATTGCTTTTTGATTTTTACTTTTTAAAAATCAAAAGGTAAAAATAATATTTTTTTAATGACTAACCAAACGCATCCTAAGTGAATCAGAATGATGGATGCTCGATTTGATAGATTGAAACTTCTTTCAATTTTGGTGACACTTATCAACAATATTGGGTGGTCCACCCAGTCCTACAAGGACGAATATGTCACTATGTTTAACCCTATAGCATAAGATTGTAGGGTAGTGAGGGATTTCATTATTGTCATTCATTAACTTTTATTTTACTAAGCATTCACCATCTTCAAGAAGGTGTGATGGACAATATTAAAAAAGACATCTATGATTGAGGCATCTATAACTTCTTTTGACCGAGGAGATTTTCTACTGAGACTGGATGACGAAGTTCGTACAAATTTATTGTAAGATTAACTGTTAATTAGTATGAAATCTAAAATAATAATAAATATTTATATATAAAAAAATAAAATATAATGATTTATGTGGTTAGATTTTTGATCTACACCGATGGACGAATATGATATGATATCTTACTATATCAAAAAATAAAATATAAAAAATATGCAACGGCTTAAATAGTAAAAAAATGTGCATTACATATTTCATAAAAAATTCATTCGGATCATTTTCTCGAAATAGTTAGATTGGATGATAAATTGAATTATATCAAAATTTAAACCATATTTAATATGATCTTTTTCAAATCTTGAAGGCTGAGATATATAGTATTCGTTGTTATCGATATGTTTGGTTGCATGCATCATTGGGTTCCTGTGTTTTTCTCCGGTTAAAGTACCTATTTTGGATGTACTAAAAACAGAAGGAGAGTAGGGTCTTCACACCGGTTATCACAGAACCAACACAATTATGATCTCATCGCCTAGTCAATTCATTTGGTGAGATTTAATTCAATGAAGCTGATAGGGTTGGAATACGTCAAGGTGCCATCATTTAAAAATTGCCGGCCGATGGTTCAAAAAAGGTAGAGGATCAAAGAAAAAAATTGGCAGCCTTTAAGCACTGACGACAAGGCGACTGGGACTGGGAGGATGGGAAGTACTCAGATTTTTGAGTTGATACTTGAAGGTTGCCGGTATCTAACTAAGAATTAGACAATCCAACAAAGTCAGAATACAGTTGAGCTCCTTGGTACTTCTTTTTCATCCACGGGTTAGTATTGCACTGTCAAACGTCACCATCACCTTTCGCTGCACCGAATTTTGACCACCTCCAATGGTGCCAGAACCGCATACTGCTTATCAACATTATCTTCGACTTGATGTATTATTTATTATACTAAAAAAATTTGACCATTAAAAAAATTTGACCATTATTTTAATTTAAAATATTATTTTTATTAAATAAACAGTAAAAACTTATGCAGCATTTATGTTATACATTGATTGCTATAATATAATATTGATATAAATAATAACTATTAATTATTTTATTATTATTATTATATTTATATAATAATTTAAAATTTTATATTTAAAAAAATATTTAGAAGATATTATTTAAATTTTTTGATTTTATAAAAAAAATTTAAGATCTATATATAATTAATATATACTTAATAAATTTTTACATATTTTTTTTATTTTAATTATGATAATTTTATCAAAATAAAGATTGACACCTTTTTATATCCGGCCATAAATGTCACGATCATGATCGGTTTGTAGTCAATAGATAGGTATTCAACTGTTTAATAGTCAACATGGGTCATAAATCATATTTGTTTTGATGTTATTTATAAAAATTTGGGATCTCAATAAAAATATCAATTAAAAAATATTATTTAATTTTTTTGATTTATATAGATATTAAAAATCTATCTATTAGATATATAGTTGATGTGAAATAAAAAAATACATGCATGTGTAATGAATCGGGAAAAGGCCATGGTTTCTTTCCTTTTCTTTTCTGTTTTTGGGGAATGGGGGTTGCGGTGTTGGACAAACAATGGGCCCAATGAAACGGCAACAAATAATTGTAGTCACTGTAACGGATGTAGACATGCAAATTATCTGGAGTACAAGCCAAAGTTCTACAGTGTTTTTTTGGACAACGAAGTTCTACAGTGGTCAAGAGGAGTGCAAGGCTTGCACCATGAAAAATTTAAAATAGTCTCCCCCTGGTCCAGCCATTTGCATCCTTAAAGCAGCACTTTCTCTCATGCAATGAACAAGCCTTCTCCCATGTTCCCTTCCGTCATGACCAGGACCCACCGGAGAGCGGTGTTGTAGCAGTGCAAACAGTGCGCAATAATATCATGGCATCCACAGTGCTGGCCACCACCGTAATCACCCTCATCCGTGTCTTTGTCGGCACCACCGCCGCCGCCAACTCCGCGGCCTCCGCCTTGTTGGTCTACGGAGTAAGACGGCCCTCGACGCGTCGGTGATGTTCGTCGCCATCTCCCTCTGCTTCATATCCTCGCCGTCCGCTACCACGCTCACGTCAGCTTCCTCCTCGCCGTGCCCGCCGCCACCACCGCATGGAGGGACGGTGGCGTCTGCGCCGCCTACGTGGAGAGGGCGTTCTATGCGTCGTTCACTCTGTTCACCTGGATCTCTGTGGTAGTGATGCGTTTATGATCGTAATGTGGGTAGAGATGTAAGAACTCATGAGGATTTTTGCTTTTAATTAGTAGTAGAATAGACATGCACGAGATGTAACTTTTTCCTTAGTATGAAGCGCATATTCTAGCTATGCCTCGTCTCATTTGCCATAAGGTTTTCTTATATTATGTAATTAGGTGGAAGGTTTGGAACTTACACCTAGTCCTTTTGGATCCAATTCTATTGCAACAGCTGCTTTGGATGAGATTCACAAAGTGGATGCGAACTAGTATAGTTGGTAAAGTTATTGGATTGCGAAAACCCTGGATCAAATTAATCTTGCCCCTCTTCGATGACTACGTGCGAAATTAATAATTCTTTTTTTTATAAAAAAGACCAGTAATAATAATAAAATTATCAAATAGTGCATTGCTTGTGCATCATGTTGCTTTTCCATGAATAATATCACACTTCGTCGAATTGGATTGGTAACAAAGCCTATAGCCTATATGAGCTTGATTTATGTTTAGTCCTTGTCATTGATCATTCTATATGCGCGCGCATACACTTGACTAGACTTTACTCCATTACCCTAGTGCCTGCACAAACTTATCTAGCATGTCCAGTTTATAATCGAACCTCATCCATCAAAGAGGCTAGCATTTGGAGATGTCAAGAAATTAGGATACCATGAATCACCTTGTCAATTTGATGAGATGTCTGTTGCTCTAGTAATGCTATCCTTGTGCAAGATTAATTGACTCATATGACCCTCCCAATCACTAACCAACTTGCAAAATTATAACTTAGAACATGGAAGCTGCAGCCATGGAAAACTACCAAAAAGATCAAGGCATCACGAAGCACATCATCATGTTTAAGGGAGTAGGTCATGGTGCCGGGAGAATTGTCACGAAATTTTGTCAGTGGTTTGCATAAAATAATCATATTTGGAACTCAAAATAAGAATGGAAACTAGCCATTATGGGTCTTCAAGCATGAGATGAACCATACTTAGGTGGTAAGCTAATAGCATATATACTTGATTCATACCAGCTTCAACCACAACATATGCTAGTATGATTATCATTTTTGACGCATTTTAAATTTGAATTTGAATTTCAAACATTATCCACCAATAGCAGGTTTGATTTATGCACTCACAAGATATGCCCATACGGTTATCATTTTCAATGCATTTTAAACTTGAATTTTAAATATTAGTAATTGATATTTGTATTGATTCATGCAAGGATGAGATATGCCAACATAATTGCTATTTTTGATGTAATTTAAATATAAAATGCACTGAAAATAGTAATAATGTTGGTATATCTCGAGATTGCATGAATTTAAGATGTATTAGAACTTGCAATCATATTGGCAAATCTTGTGGTTAAGGCTGGTATGAATCAAGTTTGCTATCATAAGACTAAACTACTTTTAATACCATGGAATTTTCCTTGAAAATGCTGGGACATGTCTTTGTATATGGGTGTGACCGTGTGGGATTGTAGCTCTCATAGTTTATACCTTGGAGTCTTAGCTATATTTATTTCGAAAAGAAGATTCAATGCTACCGGATTGCTCATAGAAATATGTGAAAAAATGTTGAAATCCAAGTGGTATGGCCGAATTAAATTGATGTTAACATGATGAAGAATATTTAATCAATTTTTATTCTCATAGCTAGAGTTAAGTGTTGCAACAAGGTTGAAAAAAAATTCCTTTAAAGAACAGTTACTTATTTTGCCAAAAAAAAAAAAAATAAAGAACAGTTCCTTCAAATATGATCACATTAACTTTGAATTATCATACCATTAGTTTTTAGTCAAACTTTAGACTAACATATTGAGTGCCAACTCAAAATCTTTCAAGAAAAATGACTGGACTGATCTTTCCTTATTATTTTCATGCTTTAGTCTCAAGGACAATTTCACATATCTTACGGTGATTTATCCCAGAATCTTTCATTACATGCTTAAAATTCTCACAATTGCGAGCTCATATTAAAATTATGAAGGGAGCATAAGATGCACAGTTGTTCTAGGAATTCCTTGTTTATCCTAATTCTTTCCTGTTGGCAGTAAGCCTTACTCCAGATGAGTGTTTCCCAGAAGTTTAATGGCAACCATACATGCAACCACCTTAGGGAAACCATCCCATATTTGCTTTATAGCATGACATGAAGGGTTGTAACCAGAACAAATGTGTTCTTCCTTGATCAACTTCAAGTGTATATGATATAAATTATGAAGACTCAATTATTGCGCAAGCCAAGGCAAATATCAAACCATTAGTGCATAGAACAGTAAAGTTTGAACCAAAGGGCCATGTTTGAAATTCAAAAAAGCTAAAGTCTGTCACAAATTTAGTTTGGTTTTGGTTATTTATATGACAACCCCAATGATACGTATCCACTTGAATAATATTTAGTGGAATTATCTGTGAATTGAAGCATCAGGTCACTCGTTGTACATCATCCAGCAATGACAGTGCCGAAACATCCTCAAGAGCTTTCCATTTATCAATTTCCTTCAATTATTTCATCTGCATGCCGATTCTAATTAGGTCTCCAAACCATTTGTATATTCTCATGCTATTAAAAGGTGATGCACAAACGACATGGCTGGACTAAAAGAACTGCCTAAAGCCATAATATAATGAAGCTGCATCAAAATCAAACTAAAACAGCTTAATGAAGTCAAAACTGAAACTGAGAAGTATTTCTTCTTTTTTTTTTTTTAATTAAGCAAAATTGCAACGGAGAATTTCCTTCTATACATAGATATAATGACTTGTGTGGGTATAAAATCTCTTGATAGTTTGAGTCTCAACTTGTATGAATGAATGAGGATACACCTTAACTATACCCTACAATATCTTTACCACTATCGGTCTGCTTGTCTCTCTGTTCGTTTATCCTATCTAGGCCTCTACTTACTTGATTTAAGTGGGCCAGCAATTAGCTTGTCCACTTCTTCACTTGCACATGCAGAAGCATACAATATCTCATCTGTTTCAAGTTTGCATCGCACCATACTAATTTACTGTCTCTCTCTCTCTTTTGGGCTAAAATATTGAAACATTTGTTTTACGGAATGAGATATCAATATTATTCAGCTCCCAACCAATTCATTCAATAAGAAAGATAAAAGAAATATATAAACAAATAGAAGAACAAGTGCTATATATCCTCAGCTCAAAACCGCTGCTTTTTACATATATCCACAGGAATCTTTGTTGAGACCACCATTCTTGGTGTCTAGTAACTGAATAATTATCATCTTTGCCGGTGGTGGCTCGCCCACTTACAAGGGTCACCACATCGCTTTGCCCTTGCCTCGTTTCCTCACGCTAGAGTGCTCAGCCGAAATTCCCTTCTAATTGCAAAGGCAGATTCTTCCCAACTCTTATCCTTTCCTTTTGTTCAAGAAGATCGGAACATATGTTTACTTTGTTAGCATATACCCCATATTCTTGCTACTGAACATCTCATGATATCTATGGGAATAGAATGTAGGTCTACTTTGTCAAGCTATAGCTAGATGTTGATCTAGAAGAGCCAGTGAATTAGAGAGGGAAAGAGAGGGGGTGTGGGGGGGTGGGGTTGGGAGAGGATAGGGATATTGTTTTGCATCTTCAAACACATGTAAACCATGTTAATACAACTAAGCTGCTAGCAAGGAAAGCATCTTCATGCACATGTAAACCATACTAATACAACTAAGCTTCGAACAAGGAAAGTTAAGATAGATGCCAATCCCATGTTGATTTAGGCAATCGAACTTATGTAGGTTGGTATCAATATTAGATTTTCTTGACTATGTTTAACCATATACCGCAACTGTTTAAACAAAGAATCTACAAAAATTGAGGTAAACAAGAAAAATTGAAGATGATCTATAAACCAAAAAACAACTCAACAATTCATAAAATAAGAAGGGAAGAAAGGTCCTACTTACAGGTCAATAGTTAATTTCATTTAGTTGTTTCAAGTCCTAGCATGCGCAATTGAACCAGAGGCTACAAGAAAGCATCTGTAACCACTGTAGGAGATGTTGTTCTTTGACTCATCATCAGGATGCCTTCAGTTATGGATGCCAACATCCCCTGGATAAACCATGACTGATTTCATATCTGAAATATGTGGTGAATTAATTGGAACTATTATCTGAGAGATAGTGATCACACCTAATTGATGTTCAGGTTCAGAAAGAAGGATAAATTTGACTACCTACCAAAGCAAAATCATTAGAGCACAAGTGCTCTACTAAAACTTCATGAATTATGCTATGTGGTTGCTAAGGCCTCTTCCCCCTTTTTTGGAGTCAGAAATTAGCATCTATGTCCTGCTCAATATTGATTTAAGTTCTAGATTAAAGGATTATTTGTGTTGCATGTGTGGTGCACGTGAACATGGAGGTCTAGGAGTGGAACTTGGGGATGGAGTCGCACCTCTAGAATTTCCGTTGTAGTAGTAGATTGGAAATTAATATCGGGTCTGGAAATATGTTGCTGGCGAGGGGTTAGCCTCAGTAACTTGAGATTGTCGTTGTATCAGAAACTTGCACGATAGCTAAAGCTGAACATGATACCTGAAATTAAGATATATATGTAAGAGTTACAGATGCTTTGCCAAACATTAACCATGGTAATTCAAAAGAACAATCCTCGAGTCATATAAGAACTGCAAGAAAACAATCTTTTGGAGGCAAAAGGTTTAAGAACGACCCAGTTACAAGCGGTTGACATGGAAAACCAAATAGGAGCCAAAACAAAGCAAATCTCTGAAACTACTGCTCCAGCATTCCATCAAAGTCTTTCTCGAGGTAGTCTGGAAAAAAAAAAAAAAAAACAGATTAGCATGGTGAAATCATTAGAGAACTTTCATAAAAAAAGAAAGGGGATCATTCGAGAACTAATTAAGGTGGATTCAGCAAGAGGCTGAAGGTGATGACAGAAGCATAGAGAGCACAAAGGAGTGAGATGCAATGGGTCTTGCATGTCATCATCTGTGCTCTCTATCTTCTGTCAACAGCATCACCACATGCCTCCTTTGCCTCTTGCTAACAACAAGCTAGCATATATAATCTAGAGAAACAGATCAACAAAGGGAATTAGCTAGACTAGGAAATATGTATATAAAAAGAGTCTTAATGCTTGTGTAAGAACCGAAATGACTCTTGCACACCCTCCTATTTATAGAAGGGAGTGGACATAAAATGGTGACCGGCGTGCAAACGGCGTACATTTCCTTCGTTTGCGTTGATTCCACCATGATTAGGTAATGGTGCACCGCCTTGCAAAAGCTTGATGTGGATCGGACAGCTAAAGGAAGACAGTATCGTGGGCCCACATGGTGACAACGGGTTAGGAGGATTGGGTAAGGGATATGGACGTTCATGCAATTAGCCCACAAGCATGTCCCCACCCCCCCCTCCCCACCCTAAAAAATAAAAAAGGCTACAAGCATGGAGAGGAACTGTTGAGTATAATCTTGAGTTTCTATGTTCTAGGAAAGCAAAAATAGGATCTTTTTTCCGGAGCGAGTGAGTGAAGCGAGTGGAAGAAATCTTGTATTAGTTCTGTAATGACTAGTTATCTACGGTGAAACTTTTGCATCATCTTTATTCATGAACGAAGGTCAATTGTTTTTTTCCTTTTTTTTTAAATCTTTCATTATTCTTTCTGCCTGTCACGATAGGAATAGGAGGAGATTAAAGAGAGACAAAAGAGGGAGACAACACAGGGCTGAATTAAAAGCTTTCCCACCTGCACCTTATCCTCCAATCCTAACTCCCACTGTTTCATCCGTCCGTTCCAGAAGAATAATGGGGCGTGGCCCCAGCTGATCCTCGAGTCCAGACCCCAAGCCTACTTGCCACAGGTGCAAGTGCATCTTTTACAGCCGTTGGATGAACGATGGACCCTTTCATTTATCCTATATCTTATTCCACCTGACTCATGGAACCAGTACCCCAAAGCTCTAGTATTAAGTCTCATGAA
>NC_025998.2:16966776-17072262 GCF_000442705.2 Elaeis guineensis | reverse complement strand
TTCGAGTGAGTTAACATATGATTTTGATGTACAAAGTGATGTAAATTCAGTTTCTTCATTTTGCATGGAGAAAGAAAAAATTGATATAGGCTTTATTCAGTTTAGAAGTCGAAGTTTCTTGAAATGATCAAAGAGATCAGAGCTAGATAGTTATTTGGATGATGATGGGCTACCTGATTTGAAGGATAAGAATTTTGATATCTTAGTATGGTGGAAGAATAATATAGCAGTCTATCCTGTATTATCAAGATTGGCTAGAGATATTTTTGCTATTCCATTCTCTACCATTTCTTCAGAGTCGGCATTCAGTACTGCTAGTAGAGTTGTGGATTAGTATCGAAGTTCTTTGAGTCCATCTACTGTCAAGGCCTTGGTTTGTATGTAGGATTGGCTTCGTGTAAAATATGATAAAAGAATATAAATTATTTATATTTATGTTAGTAATTTGTTATGCTTATATTTCAAATATTTGTAATGATATTTATGTTAATACTTAACAAGTACAAATTGCTTGAGTTTTATAAAGTTGAATGCAGATGATAGTACCCTAAAGCAGATGGAGCAGTAAATTATTTTATGAGAGAAAGAGCAGGAGATTGTTGACTTTCTTTTTTACTTTTTTGTAAAAAAAAAATTGTTTCTTTTTGTACGCTCATTCCTAAATGCTTGTTCTTTTTTTGTTAAATGTGGAAATGATGGAAAGGTGAAACATTAATCTTGGTTTGTATGTCTTACATCAAACAATGTTAAATTGCTTACTCATTTGTTTGATGTTTTGCTGGTTGATGCAAAATGCCAAAGATGATGGTAATTTATACTCTGTAAGTCACCATGACTGTTCTAAACAAGATAGAATTTAATCTAAAAAATTCAGCGATATGGAAGTATTGTAGTATATGTTGGCTCTCTCACATTATCTATCATATTTTTATTTCTATCCACTTGCAAGAGAAATTTATCTTTACATACTGCTGGCCATGATTGATGCTGGGAAGCCTCAGATTCATATCTAATATGTTATCTACAGCTTGGGTGGTTAGGCAATTCAATGGTTGTGCAATCATATATCCCACAATTTTTTACTTCTACCAAGTTCCATAAATCAGTGTGGATGCTGCTAAGTATTTTCTGATTCTAAGTATCCCACATCTAATTTGTATCTAAAAGAAGTTTGAAAAATTAGGATGGTTTTGATGGATGTGAGTGCTTATATTGATGAAACATTGAAGCGAAACATTGAAGCAATTGACGAATGAGATGCAAAAGAAGTTTAACAAATATTGGTCTCAATATAATAATTTGTTAGTAATTACTTCTATTTTGGATGGTGATTGAAGTTGATATTTATAGAAGTTTGTTATGAAAGGACATTTGATGTGGAAGAGAGAAACAAAAAAATTAATGACATTCGTGCTTGTCTTTATAAATTTTATAATGAGTATGCAGATGCAGCAAGAGAGCAGTTCTCTATTAGTTTGAGTGAGCTAACATATGATTTTGGTGTACAAAGTGATGTAAATTCAGTTTCTTTATTTTGCATGGAGAAAAAAAAAATTGATATGGGCTTTATTCAGTTTAGAAGTCAAAGTTTCTTAAAATGATCAAAGAGATCAGAACTGGATAGTTATTTGAATGATGACGGGCTACCTGATTTGAAGGACAAAAATTTTGATATCTTAGTATGGTGGAAGAATAATATAGCAGTCTACCCTATATTATCAAGATTGGCTAAAGATATTTTTGCTATTCCAGTCTCTACCATTTATTCAGAGTCGGTATTCAGTACTGTTGGTAGAGTTGTGAATTAGTATCGAAGTTTTTTGAGTCCATCTACTATCGAGGCCTTGGTTTGTATGTAGGATTGGCTTCGTGTAAAATATGACGAAGATATATAAATCATTTATATTTATGTTAGTAATTTGTTATACTTATATTTCAAATATTTGTAATGATATTTATGTTAATACTGAACAAGTATAAATTGCTCGAGTTTTATAAAGTTGAATGCAGATGATAGTATCTTGAAGTGGATGGAGCAATAAATTATTTTATGAGGAAAAGAGTAGGAGATTGTTGACTTTCTTTTATACTTTTTTGCCAAAAAAAATATTTTTTTTTTGTATGCACATTCCTAAATGCTTGTTTTTTTTTTTTGTTAAATGTGGAAATGATCGAAAGGTGAAACATTAATCTTGGTTTGTATGTCTTACGCCAAACAATGATAAATTGCTTGCTCATTTATTTGATGTTTTGCTGGTTGATGCAAAATATCAAAGATGATGGCAATTTATACTCTGCAAGTCACCGTGATTGTTCTAAACAAGATAGAATTTAATCTAAAAAATTTAGCAGCATGAAAGTATTGTAGTATATGTTGGCTCTCTCACATTCTCTATCATATTTTTATTTCTATGCACATGCAAGAGGAATTTATCTTTACATACTGCTGGCCATGATTGTTGCTGGGAAGCCTCAGATTCATATCTGTTAGGATTTGACGCCTCGAGATTCAGCCCACATTGAGCCCACAGCGAGGTTCGCGGCGAAAAACGGAGTCCAACGAGACCAAGATCACCTGAAACAGAGCTCGGATGGAGGAGATACGAGCTTTTGAAGTTGGCA
This sequence comes from Elaeis guineensis, assembly GCF_000442705.2. Lineage (NCBI taxonomy): Eukaryota > Viridiplantae > Streptophyta > Magnoliopsida > Arecales > Arecaceae > Elaeis > Elaeis guineensis. The sequence continues at coordinate 17,069,640 of NC_025998.2, read as the reverse complement.
CGAGAATCGAGGCGGCGGAGGACAGCCGGGGACCGGCGGCGGGCGGTGCGCAGGACGCGCGACCCAGGCCTGCACGGGACGCGCGACCCAGGCCCACGCGGGACGCGCAACCCAGGCCCGCGGCCCCTTTGCCCCGGTCCACCGTGGACCGGGCGGTCCACGGCGGGGCATGTGGACCGCGTGGGCATTTCCCACGCGTTTCTCGCGGTCCACGGCACTATTTCGTGGATCGGAGCACGATCTAAGGGCCCAGAGGGCTCCCGATCTTGATCCGATGGTCTGGGACGTTGATTTGGCTTGTTTAGGACTCTTAAACCTAATCTAATTAGGTTTTAAACCCTGTTTAACCCTTAAAAAGGGTACTGTGACGAACAGAGAAAAGCGGGGTTGGGTTTTCTTGCCGCCGTACGAACCAGAGGAGAGAGAGGCGTGAGGCTGCTGTGAGAGAAGGAGCAGGAGGCTCTTGGACAGCGGTCGCCAGGCTCTTCAGGGGTTCAGGGGGGTCTCCAAGAGAGAGAGAGCTTTTGTGAGGGAAATTTCAGGTGAGAGAGAATTGGGTGTACAAGGGTTGAGGGTGAGGTCTCCTCTTGTAAAATTTTCTTTTCATAGTGAAGTTTGTATGCCCCGTGGAGGCGAGCCCTTTTGTGGCTGATCCACGTATTTTGATTGTTTTTCTTATCTTTTGTTTCTTCTTTCTTCCTGCTGCATCGCGTGGTACTGAAAAGATCTTGGGAGGTGATGTCCTGGCCAGATATCCACCCAACAATATCTAATATGTTATCTGCAGATTGGGTGGTTAGACAATTCAATGGCTGTACAATCATATGTCCTACAATTTTTTACTTCTATCAGGTTTCACAAATCAGTGTGGATGCTGTGTCTCTGTAATAGCCAAGTTCTAATGTATAATTTTTACTTTACAGTTGACATGCTTATACTAAGGTTATGCTTCAGCTTTTGCTTTACTATCATTATATTTTTCAGGCTGCTGCTTGTTATATCGTTGTTTCTGCAGTGCTGGGCAATATTTTTGTATTGCAGACTTTTTTAATGTAATGCCTATAGATAATCTTTTATCAAAAAAAAAAAAAAAAGAAGACAGAATTTCAATATCATCATCTACAGCTTCTGACTATGGCAGTAATGTTCACTATACACCCACTGGTGAACTTCTGTTCCAAAGCCAATCCATGAGTTAGTACCTACTTATCAGGGTGTGGCTGAAGGGCTATGTAGTGGCCCCAGACGTCAGGCTGAAGACACATTGGTGAAAGAGGTGGAATCAGCTGTTAATGGCTTATTCCATCGAAAAATGAAATCAAGGAGATACAACATGTGGCAAGTAAGTGTTCAGCACCACACTACAGAATGATGGTTCAGTTTCAACCTTTATGCATGTTGAAGTATCCTGTGGCTCTTCTCTACTAGAGTATGTAGCTTCTTTAAAATGCCATGCGAAACATGTAACTACCAAACAGGTGGCACCACCATCTGATACTTTGACTTCCAGCCATAATTCTGCACCCAAAGAGGATGACGGTCGCTGCACATCTGCAGGAGACTTTGCTGACAACAGCATAAAGAGGATGACTTCTAGCCATGTGATTATGGAGATATACAGACAACATTATAAAGGTTGGTTCGGGCGGGTCTCGGGCTAAATGGATTCGGCCTGGACCAAATGAATTTGGACCGGCCCAAATAGGTTCTGATCAGGCTCAGGCTTAGGCCAGGATTGGGTCTGATTTTTTCTAAAATCATCGGTCCTAAACCCGACCCAAAGTACGCAAAAAATTTTTGGGCCAGGCTCGAATAGGGGTAGACCCCGGCCCAGTTTCAACCCTAATTATACATAAAATCCTATTAGAATAAAAATCCAATGTAAACTAATTCTATCATATATTTAGATGATAAATTAGGATTTCCTTTCCCTCCATATCTTCTCTTTCCCTCCTCTCTCTCTTCCCCTTCTTTTATCAAAATAATAAACTTATCATGATCAAAATATTATATTAATTATTATAACTATAAAATAATTCATTTAAAAAGAAAAAGCTAATATATCCTTGTATATCTTTGGAATTGAAAATTAGAACTCATTTGGGTTTGAGATGGATTTGGAATTTACCCCTCGGATACCTGCTATTCGAATTTAATTATGTGTGTGTATATATATATAATAAATTTTTATAAAAATCTTGACTGTGGACTCAACCCGATCTGACTCGATCCAATTTTCTATTAGATTAGATCTAGTTCTAATATTAGGACCCATTTTAAGGATGGTGATTATACCCGACCCATCGAGTATCTGATCCAAATTAGGCAAGTTTTACCTGATCCGACTAAAATCCGAGGTGGGTATGAGTTCTAGATAAAATCTCGAAGCGAGTTCAAATTGGATAATGGTATACTTTGTCTCGAACCCGATCCGATATAATATTAATTCAAATACTTTTTTTTTAAAATTATAATTATTTATAATACTTGCTTGATGAGTTCTTTATCCGACTCAATCCGAATTGACTTGATCTCTTTTATCGTACCGATCTGACTCGATCCGATTCGAGATGGGTCTGGATATGAATTCTTAGTTACAAGATGGATACAAACATTGGCCGATCCGATGTATATTTGATCCATTGCCATCCTTAACTCATTTAGCAAAACCCTATGGACTCATTTGGTTCATGAGAAATAGAAGGGCAAAGAGGTAATTTTTGAAAAGTAGAGAGAGATCTTGTTTGATTGGAGTTTTAAGAATAGAGAGAATAAAAAAAGCTCTTTCCATAAATTTTTTTTTTCATATTTTATGAAAAGTAAAAATTCATAGGAGAGATGAGTTTTGAGATTTCTCATGAGATGGGAATTGATGGCTCTTTCTTTCTTTTTAAAAATACCCTTTTAAGATCTACGGCTAAAATTTTACAAAATGTCAATAGATAATTAAGATGAAATATTGAATAGTAATATTAATATCTTAATAATAATAATAATATAATATTTATATTAATATATATTATAATATTTATAATATATTAATATTACTTTAATATTTATATTAATATAATATTTTTATTAATATTAATATAATATTTTTATTAATATATTAATATTATATTAATATAATATTATATATATCTATATTAATAAATTTATTATATTAAAATATTAATATTATATTAATATAATACTAAAACATACATATTAGTATTATATTAATGTAATAAATTATAATTATTAAATATTATATTATATTACAATATTATTTTATTTATATTAATATAATTATAATATTATTATTTTATAAAATTTGAGAGTACAAGAATATGGTTTTATATTTATTAAAGATATAATAATTATTTTATATAGTTAAAAAAAAGATGCCTAACCAAATATAAGTTATCCTGTGATAATTTATTTTTTTATGATCAATTAAATATATTAAAATTATATTTTATAAAATAATTTTTTAAGAAGCTACTCCTTAGAAATTTGATTTTTGGGAAGAAAAATTTTTTTCATACACCAACGAGTTATATATGATTTGGGGTGAGTTTAGAATTTAAAATTAAAATACGTTTGGACTTAGGTTGGTTTTGAAATTTGTCCTTGGATACTTATTACTCGATCCTTATTATAAATTATTATAAAAATATATAAATACCCAACCCATAACCCTAGCCATATAAGCTTCCGTATTCGGCCTCTCCAAGCGCCAAACCAGGGGAAATCGTAGGAAAGCAACGAAGAAAACAAAGGATAAACGGAAAAAATTCAAAGGTAAGACCTTTCTCACGAAGATTGGTCATTTTTTTCTTTTCGTGTCTTTTTCTTTTCATTTCATTCTTTTTCTCGGAGATCCGTGGGGAAGGAGAGAACTTGAGGGAGATCAGAGGGTTTCTTAGGTTCCGATTGGGGTTTTTTTCTCAAGCATATGGGACTCTGTGCGAGTTGTGGCGGTGTGAGCGAGAGGACGGCGACGAGGAGGTTGAGGGCAGTGGCACCGAGGGGCCCTCGCGGCGGTCGGCGAAGGCGGCGAGGAGACGGAGGGCGTGGGGGAGGGAGACGAAAAGGCGGAGGAGGGCGAGGAAAGAGGGGGGCACTTGGAATGGGGGAGGAGGCGGGGGGGGGGGGGGGGGAGAGGAGATTGCACGTCGACACGATAGCGGTGGGAAGATAGAGCCCGGTAATCGTAGGAAAAAAATAATGCCCTTCGGAGCTCATTATTTTTTTATAGCCACATCCTATTGATTTTTTATGCCATAATTCAATCCCCCAAACAGTGGCTAGGAAAGAAAATGGGATTTTATTCCATAGGATTTCCAAATCCTGTAGGATTTGGGCCTATCATATCCTTTCCACACAGACCCTAAACTGGTTGTCCCCTTTCTAACTGCACTATTTAGCACCTTATAAAACCCTTCTCTTCATACTTAGTAGAGGAAATTCCTCACATTAGAATATGGGCTTAATGTTGCTATAATGACTAAATAGTGCCCCGGCTCAAGAGCCAATTTTGTTAGACTATCATAATAAGTTGCTACCTAGCCAAGTCTTTCTTTTTTTTTTTTTTGGGTTGGAATTATGAAACTATTGTGTTATTATGGCCATTATTAGCAGTTTGAATGACTTATAGCAATGATGTAAGAATGCTACAAACTTTTTTAGTTAGATAGTGTTATTTCATAATAATAACAAAGATACATTAGATATATCATTGTTATTGCTATGTTTTCTTTTTGGCATACCTTTCCCACCCTGCCACCTCCTGCATCTCCTCGTGATTCTTCTTCTTTTCCTTAGCATTGTAGCAGGACGGACGAGAACCCGGACAAGCGGTGATTTTTGGAGCAGAAGGTTGGAACTTCAAAAACCCTAACCCTAACCCTAATTCCTTTTAGTTCTCCAATTCTCTCTTTGATTTTTTTTTTTTTTGTTGTTGATTCCAATTGTTAGAGGTGTAAAGGAAAGTGGTGATGGCGGTGCATGAAGATGGGAGAGCTTCTGAGAAGAGATTGGATGAAGATGGCAATGATATGCCAATCTTCAATGCTGAGAATTTTCAGAGCAACATTAAATCGATCTACTATAGGTTCAATCTCAAGCCATAACATTAATTTATAAATAGATCAATGATTTTTGGGTGAATATTGCTTCTATAGATTCAAGTTTTACATGATAATTATATGATACTTAAAAGTTGATCATGTTGTTATTACTAGTGACATCTGGGTGTAACTTTGCGGACTGCTCTTTTATATACTATGTATGTGCTTAGGAATATGTAGCACATGGTCTTAAAGGTTGGATTTTTGACACTCTCCTCTATGCATGTAGACTATTCTGTTGCTACTTTTGCCTCCTAGGTGTCCTTGGAGTTAAGAGTGACATAATTATGAGCTGCTCTTTTGGACCTCATTTTTATCTCTTTTTAGAGGTTTCATACATCTGTGAATAATGGACATTTATGGCCTTCTTTTTTGTTGTTATAATTAAGTTTATGAAGATTTAAGCGATAGTATTAGAAAACAAATATTAGGACAATTTAGAAGTGTCCTAGGACTACTTGGCTTTACGAAGTGAGGGTTAGAGAACAAAACCTAAGGATTTCAAAGATCAAATGGTTGAAGAACAAAGATTGAAGAATTGTAGAAACCGCATTGCAGAAAATGGTATACAATTCATATTATGGGGATAATTATTGAGGTTAGAGTATTGCAATAGGAATTTAGGTGATTCCATCTCATCATGGAAAGGCTTAGGCTTGAAATTTCTCTTCAAGAATAAAATGTTGATTGGCCTAAAAAGAATAGAAACAAAAGTATGAAGTAGGATTAGAAACAAAAGATTCCTTATTCCTTTGACAAGGAGATAGAAGACAGGTACAAACTCCTCGAATGCTAGGTGAAACTTAGTTGGCAATCTTTATGCAAGTTGCTATAACAATTGGCATCATTATAATAAAACAATGTAGTTAATATGCATGCAAATGTGGTCTTGGTCCATTATTTAATATGCAATTTGTTACCACTAGGCTGGTCAATGCTTTTCCAAGTGTGACGGATGCGCTGGTTACCCAAATATTTCCTAGAACATCAATTTTATGTCCAAACAGAAGCAAAAATACCTAAGACACATAAAAAAGAAAACAATTAGTCTCCTATTTGAAAATAGTCTTTGATTTACACTGATCTCAGTCCTCTCACATGCAAACAACAAATTAATAAGAACTAAACTGAGATATATTCAGGTGGCATACATCCTATCTTGAACTTTTATCAGCAGTTCAATATGTAGAGAATTGGCTGTTATCATCTCACCAACATAATAATCCTTTACATAAGGAATGAAACTAATAGCCTTCAATCAAATTCTTAATGTTTTCTGAAATTCAGTAAAAGTTTTATAGCTCTGATGTAGCCTCATAAACGATCAAAGGCTCCACTAAAGATATAGATAATAACCAACTTAATTCAAATGTGATTAAATCTCATTCAATATGCAAAGATGAGAAAATAATGGATCATAAAGAGTTAGGACTAAGGGAAAAGAAAGAGGAGAAGAGAAAGGCTTGCGGCCTACTTTCAATCCAATAAAATTTGCATTACCATCCAAGACTACATTAATAGATTCATTACCCCTATTATAACAATAGAAAAAAACCTAATACAATCCTTAATCACCAAATGAACCTTAGAAGCACCCGGTTACCGTTCACAGGTACTGCAGCATGAATATCATGAGTAGTATCTGCTACAGTAACATGACTTATTTAATTATCTTGTTAGGCTTCAGATGAAAATATATCAGCCATAGATTGAAAATAATTTTTTGGGTTTCTGTTGAGCATTTCAACCATTTTGTGCAATAATGTAGAATATGTAAGTTTATGTTTAGAATGGTGTGGGCAAGGAATCAATAATGGTTGCTAAGGAAATATTGCATCAGTAATCTTATTAGGCAGATGACAGCTTGGACATATTATTTTGTTTGTTTTTCTGTTTAAATTATTTGTATAATTTGCTAATTGTTTCTTGTAAATTTACCTTCTTGGTTTATGTGGTTAAGAGGCAATGTTGGTTTACATAAAAATATTGTTATTGTTAATTTCAAACTAATGTATCAGTTAGATGCCTTATCCAAACCATGATGGGGTTCACTATTTTGCTTTCCGGAATGGGAAGGAAACCAACAGAAAACTAACCAGTCAACTTCTGTCGCTGCAGTCGTACCTTCTTGTCTATCATTGGTGGAGTGGTTGCTGGAATTTGGGGATTTACTGGCTTGATGGGCTTCATTTTTTATTTCTTGATTATGACAACTGCTTCTTTAGGATTTGCTGCAAAGGCAAAATTTTCAATCCACAAATACTTTGATAGTTGGAACAGAATTGTACTTGATGGATTCCTGGGCGGCCTTATGGTATGATTTTAACTCATTTATATTGGTTACTTGTGGAATTTGTCTGTTTATAAAGTGCAACTGTAATTGCTTTGGTAATACATGAACTGTCTATTTTTCCTAGCCACTTGTCATGTAAAAAAATAGAGTATCTATGCCTAGACATGTGCCCCATATCTTTTTGATGCATAATGTTTAAGTCTTTGTGCTTCGTAAGTTATGAAATTTCTTCTATTTCCCTAGTAACATGGATGGTATATCAAATCCTGCACATCCTTTGATTGGTTTCCTGGGTGGAGATTCTTGAACAGTTTTCATGTGTAATGTAATACAGCATTCCATTTCCTAGGAGTTTATAATACAAGGTCTTTTTTCTGTGTATCATTTAGCATGATAGGAACTCCAAACTCTGGTTTGCGTAACAGTGTTGATGTGTTGACTCCAGTGCAGCTTGGCTTTAGGTCTGCAGCTGGACAACAATGTATTAGATAGAATTCAGAAGTTAGAACTGTAACCTGGAGAACATATCGATGAAACTACCATTTATTACTTCTCTTGTTCTACAACCTCACACCTGAAACTTGATAGACAATCATTTTGTTTGATTTACTGCTATCTAATAAGTATTTATGAATAATGTTTAATTAGACTTGGATGTCTAGAGGAACTCCTTATACATTATGCCATGCCATAAAGACATCAAACGAGCACCAACAAACTTCTACTATTACTATGGATTGATGAGAGCAGAGGAAACGATCACCTTGTTTCTCCACTTGATTTATTGGTTTCTCCACTTGATATATAGGCAGCCAGTAGACAAATGCGCACACTCACCTGCATATATGGGCTCTATGATCTGACAATCTGACAACCTATTCTTCAATAACTAATTATTTGACCTCTATTCTAAATATATAATAGTTCCCTCACTCTTGTTTAGGCAACCTGTCCTAAAATTTCAAAGAAAACTTCGCAAGAATTTTAGATACTAATTACATTCTTTTGATTTGGTCATCTTCTATCCAACGCCCACCCCCACCCCCCTTTCCTCCGCCACTCTTCTCTTCCCCTTCCCCTTCCTTTGATTTGGTCATCTTCTATCCAACGCAAGAAAAAGAAGATGAACAAAAAAAGGGGGACTTCGGCCCCCTATTTCACATGGTAGCGTGGATTCCCTTGTTGAAAAAGAAGATGAACAAAAAAAGGGGGACTTCGGCCCCCTATTTCACATGGTAGCATGGACTCTCCTGTCTATGTAGGAGTAGAGGAGGAGAGGAGGAGCAAAAAAGGGGGACTTCAGCCCCTTGTTTCACTCAGTAGCATGGATGCCCTTGTCCAAAGAAGAAGATACATGAAAAAGGGGGGACTTCAGCCACTTGTTTCACATAGTTGCATGGACGGCCCTATCCAAAGAGGAGGAGAAGAGGAGGAAAAGGAAGAAGAAGAGGCCTTTCAGCCCCTTGTTTCACATGGTAGCATCTCAAAGAGGAAGATGCATAAAAAAGGGGGACTTTGGCCCCCTGTTTTACGTGGTAGCATGGACATGCCTACCCAAAGATGAGGAGGAGGAAGAGGAACAAGAAGAAGAAGAAGAAGAAGCAAGCTTGGTTGATGGCTTGATGCTGCCAACTCAAGAGAGAGAAGCGTGCCACAGGCCCACACCAAATCCCGGAGTTCCTGTTTTCCCCAGAAAGGGAGATTTCATCCCCTTGTTTCACACATTAACATAGACACCCCTATCCAAAGAAAAGGAGGGGAAGAAGAGTAGGAGGAGGAGGAGGAGAAGAAGAGGAAGAGGAAGAAGAAGCTTACTTGGTTGATGGCTTGATGCTGCACCCAAGAGAGAGAAGCAGCTTGCCACCCTAGACCCTAGAGTTCCTCTTCCCCCCTTTCCCCTTAACGAGTCAGCTTCTCAATTAATTTCTCTTTTCAATTGTGCTGCTTCGGTCGATGGTTGAGATTTATTCCTACAGATCTAATCATGAGATTGAATTTTTTATGTAAAAAGGCACATCTCTTTTTGCAACTTAGAGCTGCAATGAGGCATGTAACTTTGAGGTTTTTTTTGGTATGTCTCTATGGGGGCTTTGCCCTACTACAGGCAAGGTGCTTAGATGGGCTTCACTGTTGCCTTGCACAGAGGCACGCCTTTGACAACACCAGAACCCTAATCTGGCTTCAAAGAAAGAATTGCCGATCTATGCTTTGGGTTAAAGAAGAGGAGGTTGGAGATGGATAGTTTGTACATGAGTGGGTAGCTGTAGCTCAGAAAAGTATTTGGTGGTTGATACTCTTCAGGAAGAGAGAGGTCTTAGACTGGGAGATTTTATATAAGGTTGGATTAGGATGTTTTCCTAGAGAACGTACGAGGTTATTTGTGGCATTATCTGGGATATTGGGCCATTAGTGAGTGGATTTTTGTTGGTTTTTATCGTCTTGGCATGCATGTATATAGAACTTTTTTCATCTTCCAAAAATTCCTGTTATTCGTTTTCTCTGATTTATGGTAAAATGCCACTGCATGCAAACTGTTTATATGGGTTTTTGCTGACATGGCAGCATGTCATTAGATGGAAATGAAATTATTCAATGTGATCCTTCCGCCATTTCCATTTATGCACTACCATGTCAATGCATAACATGAATAAAAGAAGCAAAAATGTAATAATTATACACAACTATAGGTTTGTTCCTGAATTATAAGCTAGTTAGTTTTTCCAGAATTTTTTTTGTTCTAGAGAAAAATCATAAGTCTAAGACTTTTTTAGTTATAAAGAATGTGTCATACAAGCAAGCCATATAAGTCGCTAAGAATTTGGCTCAACATGTTAGTTCACAGTTATTCTTTGTCAAAACTGAGCCAAAGTGCTTGATTATCAAATCAGCAGTGGATTAAGAACAGCTAGAAAATAACTAGGTTTTGAAAGGAGATAAAATTGTAGCTTTCAAAGGGAGAAGTCTCATAATGATCAATTCTAATAAGTATATGAACTAGCAGTGTAATATCCTTGGATTAATCCAATAAGCAACACACCAGCCATATCTAGTTCATGCCGGCTGTATGCACCGTACTTAAACTAGCACCTAGCACTTGTTCCAATTCCACTGCTCAATACCAGTACTGATAAGCCAATGGGTACTTGGAACTGAGTCATAAGGTTTATAACACCCTTTTCCAATTTTTCATTAGCTCATATCAAACCTGCAGGAGGGGTTTTCTGCTAAGAAACAAGATCCTCTCCAGGGCATTGAACCGGAGAGGTCTGGTCTCTCAATCACAGCCATTAATGTACTGTGGAGCAGGTATGCCACATGCTGTCCCACGTACCACTGGGGGCCCTCTCAATTGTGCCCTGTGTGCAAGACATAGATGGCGGTGATTTAGAGACTGGACCTCTCCAGTTCAACCCTGAATCGATGAAGATCCAAACTCTTTGCTTTTGGGAGCTTGGTGGAGGAAGGACTTATGTAGATCAAGCCACGAACACCGATAAGTCAATGTGCAAGGGCCGCCATTGCATAGCTAGCATGGTCACAGTCCTACCCATTTTTGCTTGCTTGTTTGTACAAGATGCTTGCAAAAATTGTGTATCGAGATTTGTTGTTGGTTTGATCAGTTTGTTAAGAACACTGGATTCATGTTTTAGACATGAATCTGGGATCAAATTGAGGGATCTTGGGAGATTTAGGTGAATGATAGATAATTTTGAATGTGAAGTCAGAATACTGAGAATTACTTTTCATATTAATTAGCCACAGTAGACTCACTACAGATCACATTGATGGAAATGTAAGTGACAAAGTTCGAAAATTGTATAATGGATACTGATATAGATGGTAGGTGCCCTTCACTGTGAAGATTAGTATCCAAAGGGCTATTCTGGTTTGAATTAAATATAAAATGCCTTCAAAATGATGAGGTTATAATATGTGAAACAAAGACTTTTCTAGAGTCCTATCTGAAAAATCATTTTAATATATTTGCCATGTTTGCATCTCTACCTCACCTTTTTTTTGCTTGATACTGCTAAGTATTTTCTCTAACATTGTGTTAATTATGTGTTTGCAGTCGTTCGTGCTGTTCTGGACGTATCCTTTTATCAGAGTAGAAAGTTTATGTTCATTATTGCATCTTTTACGCATTCTTTAACTTGCTTGTTTTAATGGATTTATATTTTTTACTATCATTTATTCACGAACTTCTGCAAAATCAGGTCACCCTCAGTTGTCTCATTACCTTTCCTATGTTGCCACTAAAAATTGGTTGTGAAAAAGAAATATTAGCAACTTTAACCTTGGCAAGTGGATACCGTCACAGTATACTTCTGGGTCTTCTATTGGTTGGTTGGTCCATCCGTTCCTTTATTATGCTATGTACTAGTATCTTCGTGTGTATAACCATAATATACATACATACATACATTTATACATACATACATATATATATATATATATATATATACACATATACATATGTATACACACACACACACACATATACATATATATATATATATACACACACACACACACACACATATACATATATATAAATATACGTATATATTTATATATATATATATATATATATAAAGTATTTTCAAGGATAACCTACTAATCTTCAATATCCAAGAAATAATATTAGGAGGAGTTTTGTGAAAATGGCTTCACTGTACCCCTTGACAAATAGTTGCTTCTAGAGCAGTGCTGCGGCACCATGAAAAACCCGGAAAAAGGTTAGACAACTAATAGGTAGTACTTCTGCTGCTCCATTTCTAGCTGTTACCAGCTTGAGAAGCAATAGGAAGGTGACACAGTTTTTATCCTTTGTATGAGAGTCATGTCAGAGAGCATCTCATTTTTTTTAGTATCTAGATATAAAAGCAATTTTATATGTATGCTCTAAGATTTTTACTTATATTTTACTCTTTGATTTAAATATTCAAAAGCTGATATTCAAAACGCTCTTTCTTACACCCAATACTGAAGACAAAATTTGAAGAACTTGTGCTTGCACCTACAATTGCCTTTCACTCAAATACTTCACCGGCTGAACTCTTTTTACGTTTATCGTCTATATTACAATTCAAAAGGCTTTGCATCCAGCACTTAGGGGTTGGGATGGGGGAATCTGATGTGTTCCATGGAGAAAACCCAGCTATCCTACCATCCATACTCTGTTTCACATAATTGTATAATGATAAGGTAGATATAGTACCTCAACTTTCAATTGCAGGATCTTTGACAATTTTCAGATTTGCTTATGACATTGTTCATATATTCTGAGCAAGGGGAACTTGTAGGAGCTTGTGGTTGTGCTCAAAGGTCATGCAGAGCGGATGATATTTATCAAATAAGCCCTCTGGCTTATTTTTTTTATGTATTACCTTTTCTTTCATGAGCAAAATCCTCATTTTCTCTGATGTATTCTTAGAGGCACAGATGTCTTCCATGCATACTTTGTTTCACGTAAGTCTATAATGACTGGATACATAATGACTAGATACAGTACTTCAACTTTTCAGTTGCAAGATTCATTTTTTAATATTTTCATTTTTGCTTTCACTTGAAGGGTGATGCAGAGTTGATGTCTTCTTGTTGAAACTCAGCATCGGTGATTGAAAACTTTGTCTTTTTATTGAAAGCGTAGATTATTGAAACTTAGTGTGACATGATTATTAGTTCCATAAGCAGGCAATGTACTAAATAGCTCATGAATTTGCCAAGTTTTTTTATGATAACTATTTAAGTGGTATAATTACTGATTTTAAAACACCTGAAACTAGAAATAAAAGTTGTCATTGTATCTTTGAAAATATGATTTTGCAAATTTCCCCACACTCGAATGATGGAATCAGGCATACTAATGTCTTTGCTAAAATTAGAGTACTGGGGCATCGTGCATGCATGCAATATTGTGCATTAGTTTCTCCATCGGCTCCGGACTTTGTTGCCTGCATTTCCCTGGAGCAGTCCCCATCCGCTTATGAAACTAGTCTGGTGTTATGATGGCAGAGTCCCCATCCGCTTATGAAACTAGTCTGGTGTTATGATGGCAGATGGCAGGAAAACCTGACAAAAATTTATTTACATCAATAAGTTGTTTAGTCCAATCATGGTGGTTGTTTATACTGGAAATAGCTTGTGCAAATCGGAATCACGTCTTCTCATCACACGCCCCAGGTGCTGTTTGAATGCATGCAAGCACGTGAACATCACATGCAAGCACGTGAACACAAATGAAAACGGATGCCTGAGGTTGACTTCAGATTGTGAGATGCTTGCTGTATGAGATTTGATGTCTGCATTGTTGCTGTGCAGCACCCATGCATAATATTCGATGACAATGCTTGCATTTGACAAAATTTTCAAGTGTGGCAAATCTGCCAGATAGGACGCAAATGCTTCCATACATGATAATGACGGGCACCAGCTAAACAAAATAATTAATTTTATGTAGATCTGATGGCATTATGTAAAATAACAGAAGATCCTATATTTCCACGTCATGTACATGGAAAACAAATTTAAAAGTGTGTAAGTGGAAAACAAATTTTAAAGTGTGAAGTTAGAGGATTAATGGTGGGACTGTCGTATGGTCTCTCTGTATATATATAGCGTACATGTGAGATACAACAGTAGAAGAGTTGAGAATTTAGGAGCTTAATGTGTGGAAACCCAGTAGGCTAGGTCTCATGCGATTCAAATATTTGAAGCATGGAAGTCTGTTGGACTAGGATAACTATAAGATGATGAACTATTAGATGATAGTCAAGATGACTCTCTTAAGTTGGAGCATGAAGATCATGAACCAACTTGACAATTAGACACTGGAACTATTATTGGCCAAGGGGCTTGGTGAATAAATCCATAATTTGTTAATTGGATTGCATATGGGTCATCTTGATGAGGCGCCATTGCGTCCTCTCTCATATGAATTAGGGTCAAGCTAGATATACTTGATTCGCTCATCAAATATAGGATTGTTTGAAATATAAAGCGCTGCTGGTTATTATAAAAAAGAGTGGTCCCACGTCGTGAGATCTGCAAATTATAAAGTAGTTTAAACTATTGATTTGCACTTGTGGTGGATGCTATAACCCAACATCCTCAAGTCCGGTTAGCTAACTGGCACGGGTCAATGTTATGCGCCTGAAATTTTTAAATTTTCTTTTCCCATGCTAATTATTCTCTCGTCATTGGACTTTCTCTTAAGGGACATCCACCTTAACATGAATGTGGTCGAACTTTTTCTCTTAAAAAAACGAACAATGCACCCTTTGCCATATAAATTAGCCGCTTTATCTCATGGAACATTTTAAAACTTGCAGGTCCTCTTTCTTTTCTTTATCTTTTTTTTAATAATAAATTTGAGATCTCATATAAATCTAATATAAATATAATCAAAAGAATCGGAAAAAAAGATAATATAAAAAGGCACATGAATAACCATCGCATTGAGACCCCCCATGAGTACACTGCAAAAAAAATAGCCACTAATCGGTGGCAGTATTCATCCACAATAAACATGACTGACATCTACGGAGGCACAGTCACTCACCAATTGCCAAATATCCTGCAAGAATGAGTGCATCGCAACTATCCTCTACTTTCGCACCAATTCATCATAGTGGCTAAATCCTCTTTGATGACAAGACAATCAGCTCTCTGTGTCGGCCTTTCAAATATGGTGTTTGTCCAGATAGCTCATGGCTTAACCTTCGGAACGATAATATCTAAAAGGTGGCATCCGTTTGCCACCTCAAATTTTGAGTCGGGACCGTGAATCAAGAATATAGTTTAGAACTCTACCGTTGTACTATCATCAAAATTGACTTTAATTTTAGAAAGCTCGGAGATGAAGGCTCTCAGATGATAAATATTGGTTGAGTCGCTGCATGAGTGGACAGGAATCCAAATCAAGATTGATCCAATAGATGTCGAGTGAATGATCTCAACAGACTGAGTCATATTTTATATTAGAAACTATGCTTTTTTTTTTTTTTTTTTTTAGAAAAATAGAGCAAAGAGATCATACTAGTCTTTTATAGAAATTGTGCTTTCAAACTTGGAAACCAACGTAAATAGTATTGCTTTTTTATCAAAAAAAGAAAAGAAAACTCGCAAACCAACTTGCCCAAGTGGACTGGTTCAATTCGGATGGATCTAGACCATTGGGTCAAGGAATAAGGATCAGCATATGACCAACTTCAGCAATGTGACCCAAACCCGACAATGGACTCAATGACCCAAACCTAAGCCTAATCCGAAACCAAATTTTACAAGGCGAACAAATTTCTTGCTGAATCAGGTTGGGTTGGTTTGAGTTAATTGGACCGGTTCAATTTAAGTAGGCCTGGTAGAAAACTTCGTTAATACAAAAAATAAAAAACTTTAGCTTGGATTGGTATATTCGTCATCTCCAGGTCTGGTTGGCTTGGGAGTCTTGATGAAAAAAAAAAAAAAATGGTTTGGATTTGATTGAATTTGGTTCCCCATGTTTTCAATCAAATGCCGGTCGTTGACATCTTCCAACCTGAGAGAGAGAGAGAGAGAGAGAGCAGTGGAGTACTTAAAAGTTAAAACCTGATGCTTGTTCCCCTGGGACTCTTGGTGGCGGGCACCTACCACTCGGGGCTCCTCCTCACCGTACTCCGGCATCCAACGCACACCGTTATCGGCCTAAACGCCCTCGCCAGGCAGCGCTGCGTCAGAACCATGATTGATGTGAGCTCCTTCCTCCCATCTTTTCTCCTTGTCTCTGTATTTCTCTTAGTTCACTAATTTTCTGGGAGTTTCACAGCCCAATGCCAGGAGTTTTAAGTCTGACAAATATATTTTTTATACATTCTAATCAAAGAATACGCTAAGAATTAACTAAGTCACAAACTCAGATGTAATTTGACCACTTTTGCTTCAATTTGATTGAAAGAAAAAGAGGGGGATTGTATGAGCTGTTACAATGTGCAGTTGATTAGATTCCTTTGCTAACTTTAGCTAAAAGCATCAAAAGATGCAAACCAGCCATGTGTTCCAAGCTGCTGAAAAGACTAGCAATTGAAAGGTTCGCCTACTTTGTTCCCGAGTTAGAGGGGGGAGGGGGGAATCTTCTTCGTTGTAGAGGAGAATCTTCTTCATTGGGACAAAGTGGTAAAGTGATTGATGCGACCTAAATGAATGACCAAGTTTGGGCACATCATGGCAGGTTTTTTTCTCTACAGTTCATGGAGTTAGGCATGCACTTGAGCATGAGAAGAAAAATTGATGACAATTTCATCAATTGCTAATGCAGCAAATTATCGAAAAATTTAGAATATCCATTCAACTTGCCGGTGGCTGATTATTAAGGGTGCATTTGATTACATTTTTTGATTTTTAATTTTTAAAAAATATTTTTATTTTTTTAAATTTTTATTATTGAGTAAAAATAAAAAAATAAAAAATATGTTTGATAACTACGTTGCTATAAAGCAAAAAGCAACGTTTGGGAACGACAGGTAAATAGTTGATGAGAGAGAAAGATTCAGGAAGAGAAGGAGAAAGCGGTAGAGAGGTGACGAGCTTGACGAGGGAGAAGAATTCGGATTCTGTACTTTTTAGTTTTGCATTTTAGATTTGTGGAAGCAAAAAAAAAATCAGAAAAGTAAGTTTTGGAAAGCAAAAAATTTTTATTTTATATATAAAATAATTATTTTAATTTTTTTGATTTTTGCTTTTCATGGTGTTACCAAACATTGCTTTTTGATTTTTACTTTTTAAAAATCAAAAGGTAAAAATAATATTTTTTTAATGACTAACCAAACGCATCCTAAGTGAATCAGAATGATGGATGCTCGATTTGATAGATTGAAACTTCTTTCAATTTTGGTGACACTTATCAACAATATTGGGTGGTCCACCCAGTCCTACAAGGACGAATATGTCACTATGTTTAACCCTATAGCATAAGATTGTAGGGTAGTGAGGGATTTCATTATTGTCATTCATTAACTTTTATTTTACTAAGCATTCACCATCTTCAAGAAGGTGTGATGGACAATATTAAAAAAGACATCTATGATTGAGGCATCTATAACTTCTTTTGACCGAGGAGATTTTCTACTGAGACTGGATGACGAAGTTCGTACAAATTTATTGTAAGATTAACTGTTAATTAGTATGAAATCTAAAATAATAATAAATATTTATATATAAAAAAATAAAATATAATGATTTATGTGGTTAGATTTTTGATCTACACCGATGGACGAATATGATATGATATCTTACTGTATCAAAAAATAAAATATAAAAAATATGCAACGGCTTAAATAGTAAAAAAATGTGCATTACATATTTCATAAAAAATTCATTCGGATCATTTTCTCGAAATAGTTAGATTGGATGATAAATTGAATTATATCAAAATTTAAACCATATTTAATATGATCTTTTTCAAATCTTGAAGGCTGAGATATATAGTATTCGTTGTTATCGATATGTTTGGTTGCATGCATCATTGGGTTCCTGTGATTTTCTCCGGTTAAAGTACCTATTTTGGATGTACTAAAAACAGAAGGAGAGTAGGGTCTTCACACCGGTTATCACAGAACCAACACAATTATGATCTCATCGCCTAGTCAATTCATTTGGTGAGATTTAATTCAATGAAGCTGATAGGGTTGGAATACGTCAAGGTGCCATCATTTAAAAATTGCCGGCCGATGGTTCAAAAAAGGTAGAGGATCAAAGAAAAAAAAATTGGCAGCCTTTAAGCACTGACGACAAGGCGACTGGGACTAGGAGGATGGGAAGTACTCAGATTTTTGAGTTGATACTTGAAGGTTGCCGGTATCTAACTAAGAATTAGACAATCCAACAAAGTCAGAATACAGTTGAGCTCCTTGGTACTTCTTTTTCATCCACGGGTTAGTATTGCACTGTCAAACGTCACCATCACCTTTCGCTGCACGGAATTTTGACCACCTCCAATGGTGCCAGAACCGCATACTGCTTATCAACATTATCTTCGACTTGATGTATTATTTATTATACTAAAAAAATTTGACCATTAAAAAAATTTGACCATTATTTTAATTTAAAATATTATTTTTATTAAATAAACAGTAAAAACTTATGCAGCATTTATGTTATACATTGATTGCTATAATATAATATTGATATAAATAATAACTATTAATTATTTTATTATTATTATTATATTTATATAATAATTTAAAATTTTATATTTAAAAAAAATATTTAGAAGATATTATTTAAATTTTTTGATTTTATAAAAAAAAATTTAAGATCTATATATAATTAATATATACTTAATAAATTTTTACATATTTTTTTTATTTTAATTATGATAATTTTATCAAAATAAAGATTGACACCTTTTTATATCCGGCCATAAATGTCACGATCATGATCGGTTTGTAGTCAATAGATAGGTATTCAACTGTTTAATAGTCAACATGGGTCATAAATCATATTTGTTTTGATGTTATTTATAAAAATTTGGGATCTCAATAAAAATATCAATTAAAAAATATTATTTAATTTTTTTGATTTATATAGATATTAAAAATCTATCTATTAGATATATAGTTGATGTGAAATTAAAAAATACATGCATGTGTAATGAATCGGGAAAAGGCCATGGTTTCTTTCCTTTTCTTTTCTGTTTTTGGGGAATGGGGGTTGCGGTGTTGGACAAACAATGGGCCCAATGAAACGGCAACAAATAATTGTAGTCACTGTAACGGATGTAGACATGCAAATTATCTGGAGTACAAGCCAAAGTTCTACAGTGTTTTTTTGGACAACGAAGTTCTACAGTGGTCAAGAGGAGTGCAAGGCTTGCACCATGAAAAATTTAAAATAGTCTCCCCCTGGTCCAGCCATTTGCATCCTTAAAGCAGCACTTTCTCTCATGCAATGAACAAGCCTTCTCCCATGTTCCCTTCCGTCATGACCAGGACCCACCGGAGAGCGGTGTTGTAGCAGTGCAAACAGTGCGCAATAATATCATGGCATCCACAGTGCTGGCCACCACCGTAATCACCCTCATCCGTGTCTTTGTCGGCACCACCGCCGCCGCCAACTCCGCGGCCTCCGCCTTGTTGGTCTACGGAGTAAGACGGCCCTCGACGCGTCGGTGATGTTCGTCGCCATCTCCCTCTGCTTCATATCCTCGCCGTCCGCTACCACGCTCACGTCAGCTTCCTCCTCGCCGTGCCCGCCGCCACCACCGCATGGAGGGACGGTGGCGTCTGCGCCGCCTACGTGGAGAGGGCGTTCTATGCGTCGTTCACTCTGTTCACCTGGATCTCTGTGGTAGTGATGCGTTTATGATCGTAATGTGGGTAGAGATGTAAGAACTCATGAGGATTTTTGCTTTTAATTAGTAGTAGAATAGACATGCACGAGATGTAACTTTTTCCTTAGTATGAAGCGCATATTCTAGCTATGCCTCGTCTCATTTGCCATAAGGTTTTCTTATATTATGTAATTAGGTGGAAGGTTTGGAACTTACACCTAGTCCTTTTGGATCCAATTCTATTGCAACAGCTGCTTTGGATGAGATTCACAAAGTGGATGCGAACTAGTATAGTTGGTAAAGTTATTGGATTGCGAAAACCCTGGATCAAATTAATCTTGCCCCTCTTCGATGACTACGTGCGAAATTAATAATTCTTTTTTTTATAAAAAAGACCAGTAATAATAATAAAATTATCAAATAGTGCATTGCTTGTGCATCATGTTGCTTTTCCATGAATAATATCACACTTCGTCGAATTGGATTGGTAACAAAGCCTATAGCCTATATGAGCTTGATTTATGTTTAGTCCTTGTCATTGATCATTCTATATGCGCGCGCATACACTTGACTAGACTTTACTCCATTACCCTAGTGCCTGCACAAACTTATCTAGCATGTCCAGTTTATAATCGAACCTCATCCATCAAAGAGGCTAGCATTTGGAGATGTCAAGAAATTAGGATACCATGAATCACCTTGTCAATTTGATGAGATGTCTGTTGCTCTAGTAATGCTATCCTTGTGCAAGATTAATTGACTCATATGACCCTCCCAATCACTAACCAACTTGCAAAATTATAACTTAGAACATGGAAGCTGCAGCCATGGAAAACTACCAAAAAGATCAAGGCATCACGAAGCACATCATCATGTTTAAGGGAGTAGGTCATGGTGCCGGGAGAATTGTCACGAAATTTTGTCAGTGGTTTGCATAAAATAATCATATTTGGAACTCAAAATAAGAATGGAAACTAGCCATTATGGGTCTTCAAGCATGAGATGAACCATACTTAGGTGGTAAGCTAATAGCATATATACTTGATTCATACCAGCTTCAACCACAACATATGCTAGTATGATTATCATTTTTGACGCATTTTAAATTTGAATTTCAAACATTATCCACTAATAGCAGGTTTGATTTATGCACTCACAAGATATGCCCATACGGTTATCATTTTCAATGCATTTTAAATTTGAATTTTAAATATTAGTAATTGATATTTGTATTGATTCATGCAATGATGAGATATGCCAACATAATTGCTATTTTTGATGTAATTTAAATATGAAATGCACTGAAAATAGTAATAATGTTGGTATATCTCGAGATTGCATGAATTTAAGATGTATTAGAAATTGCAATCATATTGGCAAATCTTGTGGTTAAGGCTGGTATGAATCAAGTTTGCTATCATAAGACTAAACTACTTTTAATACCATAGAATTTTCCTTGAAAATGCTGGGACATGTCTTTGTATATGGGTGTGACCGTGTGGGATTGTAGCTCTCATAGTTTATACCTTGAAGTCTTAGCTATATTTATTTCGAAAAGAAGATTCAATGCTACCGGATTGCTCATAGAAATATGTGAAAAAAATGTTGAAATCCAAGTGGTATGGCCGAATTAAATTGATGTTAACATGATGAAGAATATTTAATCAATTTTTATTCTCATAGCTAGAGTTAAGTGTTGCAATAAGGTAGAAAAAAATTCCTTTAAAGAACAGTTCCTTATTTTGCCAAAAAAAAAAAAAAAAAAGAACAGTTCCTTCAAATATGATCACATTAACTTTGAATTATCATACCATTAGTTTTTAGTCAAACTTTAGACTAACATGTTGAGTGCCAACTCAAAATCTTTCAAGAAAAATGACCTGGACTGATCTTTCCTTGTTATTTTCATGCTTTAGTCTCAAGGACAATTTCACATATCTTACGGCGATTTATCCCAGAATCTTTCATTACATGCTTAAAATTCTCACAATTGCGAGCTCATATTAAAATTATGAAGGGAGCATAAGATGCACAGTTGTTCTAGGAATTCCTTGTTTATCCTAATTCTTTCCTGTTGGCAGTAAGCCTTACTCCAGATGAGTGTTTCCCAGAAGTTTAATGGCAACCATACATGCAACCACCTTAGGGAAACCATCCCATATTTGCTTTATAGCATGACATGAAGGGTTGTAACCAGAACAAATGTGTTCTTCCTTGATCAACTTCAAGTGTATATGATATAAATTATGAAGACTAAATTATTGCGCAAGCCAAGGCAAATATCAAACCATTAGTGCATAGAACAGCAAAGTTTGAACCAAAGGGCCATGTTTGAAATTCAAAAAAGCTAAAGTCTGTCACAAATTTAGTTTGGTTTTGGTTATTTATATAACAACCCCAATGATACGTATCCACTTGAATAAAATTTAGTGGAATTATCTGTGAATTGAAGCATCAGGTCACTCGTTGTACATCATCCAGCAATGACAGTGCGGAAACATCCCCAAGAGCTTTCCATTTATCAATTTCCTTCAATTATTTCATCTGCATGCCGATTCTAATTAGGTCTGCAAACCATTTGTATATTCTTATGCTATTAAAAAGTGATGCACAAACGACATGGCTGGACTAAAAGAACTGCCTAAAGCCATAATATAATGAAGCTGCATCAAAATCAAACTAAAACAGCTTAATGAAGTCAAAACTGAGACTGAGAAGTATTTCTTCTTCTTTTTTTTTTTTAATTAAGCAAAATTGCAACGGAGAATTTCCTTCTATACATAGATATAATGACTTGTGTGGGTATAAAATCTCTTGATAGTTTGAGTCTCAACTTGTATGAATGAATGAGGATACACCTTAACTATACCCTACAATATCTTTACCACTATCGGTCTGCTTGCCTCTCTGTTCATTTATCCTATCTAGGCCTCTACTTACTTGATTTAAGTGGGCCAGCAATTAGCTTGTCCACTTCTTCACTTGCACATGCAGAAGCATACAATATCTCATCTGTTTCAAGTTTGCATCGCACCATACTAATTTACTGTCTCTCTCTCTCTTTTGGGCTAAAATATTGAAACATTTGTTTTACGGAATGAGATATCAATATTATTCAGCTCCCAACCAATTCATTCAATAAGAAAGATAAAAGAAATATATAAACAAATAGAAGAACAAGTGCTATATATCCTCAGCTCAAAACCGCTGCTTTTTACATATATCCACAGGAATCTTTGTTGAGACCACCATTCTTGGTGTCTAGTAACTGAATAATTATCATCTTTGCCGGTGGTGGCTCGCCCACTTACAAGGGTCACCACATCGCTTTGCCCTTGCCTCGTTTCCTCACGCTAGAGTGCTCAGCCGAAATTCCCTTCTAATTGCAAAGGCAGATTCTTCCCAACTCTTATCCTTTCCTTTTGTTCAAGAAGATCGGAACATATGTTTACTTTGTTAGCATATACCCCATATTCTTGCTACTGAACATCTCATGATATCTATGGGAATAGAATGTAGGTCTACTTTGTCAAGCTATAGCTAGATGTTGATCTAGAAGAGCCAGTGAATTAGAGAGGGAAAGAGAGGGGGTGTGGGGGGTGGGGTTGGGAGAGGATAGGGATATTGTTTTGCATCTTCAAACACATGTAAACCATGTTAATACAACTAAGCTGCTAGCAAGGAAAGCATCTTCATGCACATGTAAACCATACTAATACAACTAAGCTTCGAACAAGGAAAGTTAAGATAGATGCCAATCCCATGTTGATTTAGGCAATCGAACTTATGTAGGTTGGTATCAATATTAGATTTTCTTGACTATGTTTAACCATATACCGCAACTGTTTAAACAAAGAATCTACAAAAATTGAGGTAAACAAGAAAAATTGAAGATGATCTATAAACCAAAAAACAACTCAACAATTCATAAAATAAGAAGGGAAGAAAGGTCCTACTTACAGGTCAATAGTTAATTTCATTTAGTTGTTTCAAGTCCTAGCATGCGCAATTGAACCAGAGGCTACAAGAAAGCATCTGTAACCACTGTAGGAGATGTTGTTCTTTGACTCATCATCAGGATGCCTTCAGTTATGGATGCCAACATCCCCTGGATAAACCATGACTGATTTCATATCTGAAATATGTGGTGAATTAATTGGAACTATTATCTGAGAGATAGTGATCACACCTAATTGATGTTCAGGTTCAGAAAGAAGGATAAATTTGACTACCTACCAAAGCAAAATCATTAGAGCACAAGTGCTCTACTAGAACTTCATGAATTATGCTATGTGGTTGCTAAGGCCTCTTCCCCCTTTTTTGGAGTCAGAAATTAGCATCTATGTCCTGCTCAATATTGATTTAAGTTCTAGATTAAAGGATTATGTTGTGTTGCATGTGTGGTGCACGTGAACATGGAGGTCTAGGAGTGGAACTTGGGGATGGAGTCGCACCTCTAGAATTTCCGTTGTAGTAGTAGATTGGAAATTAATATCGGGTCTGGAAATATGTTGCTGGCGAGGGGTTAGCCTCAGTAACTTGAGATTGTCGTTGTATCAGAAACTTGCACGATAGCTAAAGCTGAACATGATACCTGAAATTAAGATATATATGTAAGAGTTACAGATGCTTTGCCAAACATTAACCATGGTAATTCAAAAGAACAATCCTCGAGTCATATAAGAACTGCAAGAAAACAATCTTTTGGAGGCAAAAGGTTTAAGAACGACCCAGTTACAAGCGGTTGACATGGAAAACCAAATAGGAGCCAAAACAAAGCAAATCTCTGAAACTACTGCTCCAGCATTCCATCAAAGTCTTTCTCGAGGTAGTCTGGAAAAAAAAAAAAAAAAAAACAGATTAGCATGGTGAAATCATTAGAGAACTTTCATAAAAAAAGAAAGGGGATCATTCGAGAACTAATTAAGGTGGATTCAGCAAGAGGCTGAAGGTGATGACAGAAGCATAGAGAGCACAAAGGAGTGAGATGCAATGGGTCTTGCATGTCATCATCTGTGCTCTCTATCTTCTGTCAACAGCATCACCACATGCCTCCTTTGCCTCTTGCTAACAACAAGCTAGCATATATAATCTAGAGAAACAGATCAACAAAGGGAATTAGCTAGACTAGGAAATATGTATATAAAAAGAGTCTTAATGCTTGTGTAAGAACCGAAATGACTCTTGCACACCCTCCTATTTATAGAAGGGAGTGGACATAAAATGGTGACCGGCGTGCAAACGGCGTACATTTCCTTCGTTTGCGTTGATTCCACCATGATTAGGTAATGGTGCACCGCCTTGCAAAAGCTTGATGTGGATCGGACAGCTAAAGGAAGACAGTATCGTGGGCCCACATGGTGACAACGGGTTAGGAGGATTGGGTAAGGGATATGGACGTTCATGCAATTAGCCCACAAGCATGTCCCCACCCCCCCCTCCCCACCCTAAAAAATAAAAAAGGCTACAAGCATGGAGAGGAACTGTTGAGTATATCTTGAGTTTCTATGTTCTAGGAAAGCAAAAATAGGATCTTTTTTCCGGAGCGAGTGAGTGAAGCGAGTGGAAGAAATCTTGTATTAGTTCTGTAATGACTAGTTATCTACGGTGAAACTTTTGCATCATCTTTATTCATGAACGAAGGTCAATTGTTTTTTTCCTTTTTTTTTAAATCTTTCATTATTCTTTCTGCCTGTCACGATAGGAATAGGAGGAGATTAAAGAGAGACAAAAGAGGGAGACAACACAGGGCTGAATTAAAAGCTTTCCCACCTGCACCTTATCCTCCAATCCTAACTCCCACTGTTTCATCCGTCCGTTCCAGAAGAATAATGGGGCGTGGCCCCAGCTGATCCTCGAGTCCAGACCCCAAGCCTACTTGCCACAGGTGCAAGTGCATCTTTTACAGCCGTTGGATGAACGATGGACCCTTTCATTTATCCTATATCTTATTCCACCTGACTCATGGAACCCAGTACCCCAAAGCTCTAGTATTAAGTCTCATGAACAAGGCTTTCCTCCGGACATGCACATAGAAGTGACTACCCATGCATCATCTTTGGATTGCTCATCAGCTGGCTATATATATAGAAGCGTTTCATCCGAGCTAGTTGACAAAATATTCAGGTTTGGCTCATTTTCCAGTACAACATGCATGTTATCCAATTGAAATTAATGGAGACTGCATCTCAGGTGTTCAAACTCGGCTTATTTATTGGTCAGGCGTACTCGTCTTATGATTAAGGGAATCTTATTGTGAATGCTATAGCAATACAAAAATTTCAAGCAAGAGAGTTACATGCACGGCTGGTACAGTTTTTGTTTTTTTTTCCCCCTTCTCTTTTGGCTCCGAGTGATGGTCAGTAAGCTCGGGATGCATAGGTACAACAGGAAACTCATACATAACTATTTAATATTTTTATAGCAGACTACATGCTATATAATGGATGGTAGATTGGATTGGATGCCCAAGTTTCATCGTGAAGCATGCGTTGAGAAAACTTTATGGCCATCATGGTGGTAGGACCTTGTACATGAGGAAAGGGGTGGCAAGTGGCGACCCAAGGACCCTGGGGAAAGGAAACACTACACTACACTACACTAGCGTAAAGAATTTCCATGCCTGCCACCGGGGATGGCAGGGTCTTTTTTCCTTTTCTCTTTGGGGAAAATGAGAGAGCATTTTCATGCAATTTGGACTGTAGCGTTTCATGGAATCTTGCCTTTTAGGGCATGGACTTGGAAAGTTAGGGGGGGACAAGAATCTTTTTATCAACTGAACGACCGTAGTGACCATGCTCCCTGGTAGCTCTTTCTATTATTTTAATCATTGCAATGATGTTTTGCCACCTTTATTATGAGCTAAGCCCGCATAATATTGGTGATGGCCCAGTGTTTACGTGTCGCCACCCTATTCATGGACGTAGACTTTATTGGCGGTTTCCGGGTATTCGGTCTTTGACAAGGATCAGAGGGGGAATGGATGGAGCCCTTTAGAATAGCGGCTGCATCAGATGTGCCATATTAACAATTAACATAGATGCCTTTCCCACTCAATCAATTTTGGATGGTAATATATCTCCCTTTACATTAAAAATAAAATAAAATAAACATAGATGCGTTGATCTTTGATTGGTGAGTTTTGTCTAAGCATGATTTCAAATTAAATATTGTTCCACTTTATTATAATATCTTAAAGCACCTTTCATATTGAAATATTTTTTCGGTAGGTCATCATGCCATCATCTACGGTCATACTTGGAATCTCTCTTGAGTACATTGGATCATGACATATACCCTTAATTGCATCGAAAAAAAATATATCCGCATCCTTTCACAAAGGATACGAATTTAATCAAAAAATATCAAACTATCTTTTAATCCTTAGCCAAGCAGTCAAGTTTATTAGTATACATAATAGAAGTACATCAGCATGAACATTTGGTATGAAATGTTTATTTTTTAATGAAAGGGATTGCATGCAAGAATCTCTATTAGATGAAGGAAAATAATTCAAAATGAGCAAAGTCAAATGCTATCATAATAATAATTTTGAAGGCCTCCTGATGCGGCCCATTTGCATGAAATTTGTTTCATAAAATTTATTTCAATAATCATAAATCCCTCCCTTCCCATGTCAAGCATGTACTGGATGATTCGTTGGCTCTTTTAGTTCCGCCCCCTTTCATCCTTTTTCCTCTCAAAGTCTTCTCGACCATTGAAGAGCTTATCCCAAGGTATTTGAAATACATAGGTCCTGTTTTTGAGAAATACAGTAGGATGCATGCCACTACCGAGATTTATACTCTAGATTTCTTTTCAAGGGGAGCGAGATGGCGGACAAAAGTATTGGCATTGTTTCAATGTAGGAAATCGTCGTGCATGCGCATAACTTTACCCCCGATGTCAACTAGTATAGCTGATAAAGTCATTGGGAGTTGGATACAAAAATCTAAGTTCGAATCTTTCTCTCACTTGTTTGACCGGTTTTCTTCCCTTCCCAGTTTGTAAAAAAATCACATTGAAGAAAGTTGATGGGTGGAAGAATAATCAAATGGTAATATACTTTCCTTCCCCTAAAATGATTCTAAAATGATTATAGACCATGGTTGTTAAAAATGATTAAAGACAAAATCGGCAATTTCACCCCATATTACCAACACAAAACTAAAATTGGGTTTTATTCCCTTTTTCAGAAGGTTATTGGGAAGCATAGCAGTAATTTGGATAAGAAAATGCAATGGGAGAGTCATAAAGGGAAGTTGCCAAGATTATTATTCATAAATATTAGAAATATTTTAAATTGTTTTGGAAATATTTTAGGGCTTATGGTATGCACGCCAAGAAGGTAGTTGGACACATCATGCTGGCCGAGCAATTTAATATTCAGGTTCAATTTACATCACCCAATGGTGGTAGAAAGAATTTTTTTTTTTAATGTGATAAAAAAAAGCACTCTAATATCTTTTCATTGAAATCATTATCTTGATTTGCGGCAGTAGGAAGTGCTTGCAAAGTTCTATGATCCTTAATTTCAAATTCTTCAAAAATATCTTGCTGGCTCTTTTTAATTCGGGCCTATTTGGACAAGGTGATTCTTTCATAAACTTCCAAAGTTGGAGGGAGTTAACAAGTAAAGGAGAAAGCACCACGTGCATAATAAAAATTCTAAACCAGAAGAGAAATTACAGATACTTGTGACTTTTTTTTTTTTGGTAAAGAGACTTTGAGAAATTAGAATAATGAATGTAAAGTGCTCAGGTCACGATCTATTGTAATCTTTAACCTTCCAATAGTGAATTAATTGTTGAACCAAAAATAATAGTGAATTATTTGCAAGGTAGGTGGGGTGGGGTGTTGGTTCTACTAAAATCCAATTCAACCCTGTGTATTGTTTTATCCAGTGTAAGTCACGGGATTGGGGCAACACATGGGGCATGGATGATTACCCCCTTTCCAATAGAGCATAAATTATCTACAGTTCAGTGCATGTTGTGATGCGTTGCACTAGTCTTCCATCATGCGATGGATGGCTAGCAAATAACACGTGCATAGATACGAACTGTGTACACACACGGCACATGTTGTTTGTTGACCGTCTATCATGCGAGAGACGGCCAATTCAATGCATCATATGCTGTGGTGCATCATTTATATATCATATATAGAAGAATCAAATTTTTTCTAATTTTCGCTAATCTAATGTATATGTTTGCTGGCCATCCATTATGTAATAGATGGCCAGCGTGATGCACTGTACACTACGGTGCATCGTGTACATCCCAAAGGAGCTGAGTTCTTTTTGATTCCCACCGATCTAATCTATCATTAAGTAAGGAACAAATAGCTATCCTAAAATCTATGATATAGTTAGAAGTATTAATTGGGATAAGCTAAAGGGTGATTTTTTTTGCCCTTGAAAAATAGGGATGATCTTTTATCAAAAAAAAAAAAAAAAAAAAAGAGAGAGAAGAAAAATTTGCTGATCTCCAGAATCCTTCAGGTCTTCAACATTTTTCTTTGGTTGGTTTCCTGCAACCCCCTTGCTCGACGATTACCATATCGCACATATTGAGATCACGTTGCTTGGATGGTACCAACCGTTTCTACTATACTTATTCATGAGCCAGACGAGACCGAGCTTGGGCTAGGTTGCCCACTGGTTGATATAATTCACCCAGGCCTGAGCCTACCCTGGCTAGGCTTTCAGACCTACTTTCTAGGCCCATGCCGACCCTTACTTGGGCTCTAGACTTTGGGTCGGCTCTAGGACTTCCGAATAACCTTTTAATTATAAAAAATTCTTCAGGATGTTCCAAAAAATACTAAATATGTAACTAAACATTGCCAACAATAATTTCAATACTCAATAGCTAAAATAAGGTGCTCTAAGATTTTAATTATTGTCCTCACACATAAATAAAATCTAGGATTAAAAAAATTCAGAGTTTTAACCTCCAAACCTGTGTCCGACCTGCCGGGCCTATGTCTGGATTAGACCGCTCAAAAGGCTTCAGGCCTGAGCAGTCTGCCTGGCCGGCCCATGAACATGTATACTTGCCAATTGCCACGAGTTTAGATTCTAAGCGATGTTGGCCTTCTTGCTTAGTAGAATTGTTATTGATGTAATGATTAATAGAATTATGTGAACCTCGTGCTTCTAGTTGTGCCTTTCCGTTCTGCTGGTAGCCTAGGTCCATGTGCATCCATTGCTTCATCCATGTGCGTCTGTCATCATCAAGTCCAGCATGATATTATTGGTCTGAAGTCATACCAAAAGTTGCCGAGAAATTTTTAATGATATAATTATTAAAGGCTTCAACTCATGGACGTGTGAACATGAGACAATATGGTCCATCTTGATGGAATCATATTGACTTGGGCACGTAGAAATCTATGTTGGATCTCTTCCTTTCGGTGTAATGTGCACAGGCATTTAGGATTTGGTCTTTGTATTCATACTAGATTTGTATGGTTAACCCATCTTATCAAAAATAAAATAAAATAAAATTTGGTCTAAAAGGGGCTCGACATGCCCCGTTTTAGACTGGCATATGTATACAAGGCGCACCTGCTCTTGCTGCATTATACTCTAACTTCTACTGTGCAGCATAGAACCATTTACATTTCTATTATAATATAATAACCATCATCATATTAGTTTATAATAGAAAAGTAATATTTTTATTAAACTATGATTCAATTAATATAAAATAATTACTTATATTATTATAATCATAACTATACATTTACAATATGTATTCTTCTAATAGCTAATAAATATTATACTATAGTTATTTAATATAATTATAACTGTTATATTATATGATAAGTAGATTATAGTTAAAATAGTTATGATAGACTGATAGTATTTATATACCTATATTTTGATTGTTAGTAATAGTAATATTATTAAATGATTGTTATGACATAGTAACGATAATTATTATAGTAATATACTTTTCTATTATAGGATAATAATTATCATATAATCTAATATTTCTAGTAGAATAAGTAGTATTATTAAATTATTATTGCATTATTATAACAGTAACTATTAGTAATTATATCATTATAAAATAATTTGATATTAGTCATTATATATATTATTGTAATAATAAATATATATCTATAATAGAATCTATTAGTATATTATTACAATAAAATTATATTTATAATGTAATTAATGAAATAGTTAATATATATTTAATAAATTATGTGATATTAATTTCAATGGTCGAAGAGTTGTGAGATGACTCCTTTGAGGGCCTTTTCTAATTGTGGCAAATCTTATTGTTAGAGCTGCAGTCAATATCTACGAGTTGGAGTATAAGATTAGACCCTATCAAATAGTTCAAATATAATTTACCATTATAATTATGGGTATATGAACAATTATTTTGAATGTCTACAGATATTTGTAACTGCAACTTACCTAATTGGGTGCAAACAAACCGCATAGAAAAAAATATATTTATGCATATTGATCTCCAACAAGAGTTGAAATAAAACGAATGAAGTCAATAATTCTTGAAGTATCAATTCTAATGGCTACCATGTAAAATCTTATTTTCTCAAAAAAAATTATTATTATTATTATTATTTTGTAATCTTTAGATCTCTTGAAATTCCTTTTGTTACACTTAAACTTATAAGATA
Organism: Elaeis guineensis; assembly: GCF_000442705.2. Taxonomy (NCBI): domain Eukaryota; kingdom Viridiplantae; phylum Streptophyta; class Magnoliopsida; order Arecales; family Arecaceae; genus Elaeis; species Elaeis guineensis. The sequence goes on along the minus strand of NC_025998.2, from coordinate 17,038,271 downwards.
TCAAATAGATGACAACTAAACAGTGTGGAGATAATTTGCTGATCAAAACCATCCCTCTCTTTGGGGCGTGTCTATGCAGATTCAGCATAATCATCTTAGATATAGGTATCGATTTAGAACCTTGACCCTGTGCCTGCCTCAAAACGCCGACTCATTTATCTTCATGGATAAAATTTGTAATCGCCTAACAATTTTGATTCACACGATAGTGAGAAGATCTCTTATCCTAACGGTCTATCAGAACATATTATAATGATCTAAAGAATCAGATCTAACGGTCTAAAGATTTCGATTTTCAGCCTATAGCTCCACCTCCCTATTAAGAAGTACCTAGAAGATCCTCAGATAAGTTCAATTGGAAAAAGGAATAGCACATCATCACTTTCTCTTATTCTCATTCTCTTTGCTCGATTATTTTCAAGCTCCGACTAATTTAGGCATTAAAAAATTCTCTATCGAAAAATTTTTCGTGAGTGCCAATTTTCCCTGCAATTTTCTTCCGACATCTCGCTTCCCGAATGGCTTTCGGGTTTCCAACTCTAGTCGCATTAATATTGAATCGAAGACTTCCAGCAACAAACAATATCATGCAAACAATCAATAATTTAGGGGTAATAAGGTAAACAAAGAAGTCAAAACCCATAACAAGTTTTTCTTGAATATTTTGGGGATTGATTTAGCTAGTTTGTCTCAGGATTCTGTGAATTCCATGTTGTCCCACCTCATGATTTCCAGGAAGCGGCGCGATTCACGCATCATTTCTGCACCCCAATAGTGCCAATCCGCGCCATATGTTGCGAGCTAAATGGAAATCCCTTGATTTGAACTCTTCCAAAGGGAAGAGGCGACTTCAAAGTCTGGAAGCAAATTAAATAAAATTCCTGGAACTCTTCTAGAGGGAAGAGGTGACTTCAAAATCTGGAGGCAAACAAGTTCCCACTTGCCCATCAACTTTAATATAATTATATGCGCTAGTCTACAACAGACTCTGGTTCATTAATCACAATTGAAGGGGGTGAGCAATGTATCTCAGAGGCTGAGTACTACGACGATTTTTATATGGTCAATCGCTTTGAAGAGCGGCTAGGGAATTGGAAGCCCCCACAATCAATGAATGTCACCATATAAAGATTCGAATGGGCATGCTTGGATGTTGTGTTTCCATTAGATTTATTCGTAGGATTTGGATTGGGAAAAAAAGGTGGCACATTTACCTAGATGTTGCATCAGAGTCGGCTAAATTTCTAGATGGAATTGTGTTGGATTAGGAGGTCTGAGGCTTTGATTTGGATGTCTGACGATTTGGCATTTTCAAATGTTAGCTGGGCTAGAACAGGTGTTGGGTCCAATTATTCTAGATTTTGACATTTTTCCCCGTTCCCTCTCCCAATCAATTGGGATTGGGATTGTCAATAGTTATAAATAAGGAGATAAGATGACAACTAGGGTCTGTTTGTATGACAGGATCTAAAATTTCATAGAAATCGTAGATTTGGATCAATACAACTGGAGGTTGAAGTCTTTTTTTCATACTACAACGACTTTTTGGGTATTTTATAAAGATAGACAGAACTGGTCTCGTTTAGATGGTTTACAAAACCCACGATTTCTTTAGAATTTTGGATCTAATCATAATCTCTTAGGCGTCTGAAGTCGTTATCTAACAATAAATTTGAAATCTTGCGTTGTTCGTTCCGTTCCGTGCGCATTCTTTAAAAAAAAAAATTATTTACTTTTTGATTGTGTTCTATTGGATTGGTTTAAGCTCACCTTCACGGTTGCCTTGGTCCTAGGGTATGTGGGCCACCGGAGATGGAACAAAACAAGCGAGTTCAAACATATCCAACTTTATTTGTTTAGGCTGCTTCTAGACTTTTAGTAGGTTTTGAATTTTAAAATTTTTGTTTTATTGTCACTTGAGCGACTTGATTTAAAAAAAAAAAAAAAAAAAATCTAACAGCCATTATGTTTTGGTTGCTAAGAAATTTTAGAAAGGGTTTGGGTTGCATCTTTGCGTAGAAGAGTAATTGCATTGTTCCCGCTAGACCGTTCAATTACTCTTTGCACAGAATCCAAAGTATTTTGAATTTTTCCATCCACCTATTCTTTGTATTTCAAAGTGGCTATTATAAAATATAATAATAATAATATAGAGAAATTTTTTTTTTTTTCGTGCCACAAAATACAGCTTGAATTATTGCAGAAAAATTTCGTGTTATATTTTTTGCATGAAAGGATGATTGATTTTTTTTTCAATTTCTAACCATTGGATCACATATCATAAAGATCTCAAATTACTTTGAATATTTTCATCATCCATGTGCATGAGTTTTAAAGTTGTCATTGTATGATCGAAAGGAAGATGAATCAATCCCTGAAATTTAACTTAAGTAATCATAGATAAATGATGTATATGAATTTTGTTGCTTGACCAACTATCCAGTACCATAAAACCTATTTTATAATTTAAATATAAATATTGAATTAATAAAAATTACATTAATTTTATATAACATCAAAACACATCCTTAGTTTCTTAGATTGCCTCCACATTGCTTTCTAAAACTTATTAAAAACACAATAAAAAATATAAAAAAATAACTAATAATGCGTTTGGATGACTTATAACAAAAATGCCTGTGTTATTTAGTTTTTAAAGTAATGCCAACTGCATTCACGAGAACACAAGGCATAAAAAAAATAACCAGCAAGACTTCGGGCGGCTTCAGAATAAAATAAGAGGAAACACAGTCAACCATACTATATTCATTTAATGCTCATTGCTACGGTAATCTACCAAAATAGCTACCATATGTCACGCATGTGATTGGATGCATCGAAAGTGAACGCTAAACCAACCATTCTCCTTATATTTGCGGCACTATAGCTCACCATTATCCAACCGGTGAAGGTGTCTCTAAGCCCCATGGAGCACTCCACTCCCAAGATCCTCCTCTCCCTCTCATTGATTGCTCTCCTCTTCTCGGCTTTCGTCGTTTCTCCATCTCACTCAAGGAAGATCTCAGGCTGCAGTCACCCAACCACAGGTATATATATATATATATCTATTCATCCTCTTAATTCGTCTAGTTACTGCCTTCAACAAAGGTTTTCCTTTCTGATGGGAAGAAATTATAGCATGAAATATATGGGGTGATTGTTTCATATAGGTGGAGATGTTGCAGTGAGCTCACGAGGGCTTGCGAGGATGGCCAGGGAGGCCGCGTTAGCGCCACCTTCGCCTACTGCCAATAACAGGGACCCTGGTTCTGGTTGAGGCATGGAGCTTCTTCCTCATGGATTTGCGTGTCCTTTGGGAGTATCTACCTCATGGTTTCACCTATTGTCACTATATTACCTCTAGTCTGTGTCTCTTCTAAGTATGGAAGCTTGAAGTTGGAGGATTTGTCTAATAAAAGGATATTAATTTGGGGTGTAATTATTGTTGTGAATTTGATGGTCTTACTTAGTAGCTGGACCTATTTTATGAAATAGATGAACGGGAAATATGTATGTCATAAAATAAAAGTAATTTTCTCTCTCTTTCTCTCTTTGAAACTTGGGTGAATTCTCGAGGAACAGTTACTATTTAATTTGTTTGGACCCCAATTAACCTTCCTAATTACCCAAAAAAAAAAAAAAATGCTGGCCAAGCTAGTTCCAAAATTGGATCCAACTACAGCTGTGCCTATCGAGTATATGGTTAACACAAAATTACCCCTGCCTTCTTCAAGCCAAGAACATGATAATAGAAAATCTCCCAAAGCGCTTCTCTTTGGCTACCAGTGGTTTGCGGTAATTGGATGGAGGCTAAGTATGGATACTTTGTTGTCCTGATAACCATGCCTCTTGAACCTATCAGGATTGTTTGGTCTGATGATACCATTGCAATGAACTTTAAGCCTATCAAACAACAGTGATCTCTTTCTCACTTGTAAATAATCCGGTTATGGTTTGTATGATATAATTATCGATAAATCATAATCACAACCAAAAGGTCTTATGCCAACTACGTCAATCTCTATCCTATATATCTCTGGAAAAAGGAACAACTCCAATCCGATATAAATTCTCTGTCACCCATATGAAGGGTTGTTTACTCTGTCAACTCAACTTTGACTATCGAGACCTTGCTCCAAAAAACTTTTATGCAGTCCTTGGATTTGTTTCCCCTATCCTTTGTTAGGTCTCTCAGGATTTTGCACCGTGTTATCCTTCAGAAATGCAGATCCTCTTTGTTTTCTTAATATTGTTATTTTTGAAACTTGTACTCGCGAGTTTACCACATATCGATCTTATCCTTTTGTTCTAAATTTTTTATCCGGCATTATTATGTATCAAAAATTTTTTTTTTTTCAGAAAAATATGATAAGAAAGCCATCTTTCTTACCCAAGCTTCAAATCTCTTCTGAGCACATGTGCTGAGAAGAGTGGTGCTAACTGGCAACCTTAAGTCCAATTAGTTATTCCAAAATATTCTAATCCTTGCAAAATTACAGATTTGACCATTCCTTCCAAGAATCTCTATTTAGTAAAGAAGAATCTTTCATTTGATTTGCTCAACTTTAAACTTATTGAGTGCCCATTTGATACTGCTTTTGCTTTTGTTTTTGTTTTAAAAAATCCAAGAATAAAATGAACTAGAATAAACATGTATGATGAGACCTTTTTTTCTTCCAAAATTATAAGATCTTTGGATCTTCCGGTAGCAACGGTTTGTTGTTCTCAAAAAAGACTGAAAATAAGGAGTAGCAGAAGTTTTGTACAAATGCTATCTTCAACATCAATCCATACATATTTTCCATCAAAAGACATCAATCTATATATAGTGCTTCACCAATTGCTGAACCATACCAAGCAGGCTTTACATTTGCCATTTTATTTTTCCTGTTTCTCATTGCTGTTTCTTCCAATTGTTACTTGTATGCTCACATGCTTCTTTAATATGTGTTAATAATGATAAATAGACCATTTTAATGGTCCTTATATGTTATTTGAATAATTTCAATGTAGGAAAATTTGATCATAAAATGGCGTCACTGTGACCGCATAATGGGCAACATTGATTTGAAGAAGAGACCCCCATAATGGTATTATAGTATTACTGAATCCTTCATCATAATGTAGTCCAACTAATACATATCTAAATCATCATGTTTCTAGCTGACAGACATTAGGTTCCTTTTCTGTATCTATCATTCCTGTAACATCGAGCTCATATTTGGTCAGTGGTTTGGTATAGGGCAGGCCTACTTAGCTGTTCTCTAGTTTACTTGATTATGTTAATTCTTAGCTGGATTAGATTGAGATCCCATGTAAACATCAAGATCCTATGAAAGAGCAATAATTACAAAAGAGCAATAAATTAATTGCAAGATGTTATATGAAATCAAGCTTCATCCAAGCCTAATTGGATTATGAGTAGAACAAGTGTGATTGAATTATTATCATTTCTATGTGATAAGCCTGATAAAATTATTTGGAGATGGCCAACCTTGAGCTGCTCTCAACGAACTGCTCTGGACTTTGTTTTCAATGACAGAATATATAAGCAAAGTTAGAAGTTAGATTCACCAATTCTTCAATGAAATAAAAATAATAAAAATTCTTTACCTATATTTATGCATACATTGTTTCCAAACTCAAGCAACTGAAAGTACAAACATAAATACTAAGAGTAATCCCAACTCTATGTTCTTGTAGTTCAGCCAAACATATGCCTAGACTATAGTTCCATGTGATCAGGTTTTGGCCTGATCCTTCCCACTGGAAGCACAAAGAAATATTTGCTTCTAAATAGGGTCACAAATGAGCAGGACTCTGAGCTAGACTTGGTTATGTCAAGCTGGTGCTCAAGTCAAGCAGGAGCTTGAGCTGACCCCAACTGTTTGTCTTCTTGCTTGAACTTTGATCTAATTAAATGAGCTATTCTCAAGCCGAACCCGGCCTATACTTAGTCTATGGGATGACTACCATGTGCGCCTATCAGTTTTCTAGCTGTGCACTGAAACTCGGCTGATCTGCTCAGTCTCTTATTGCATAAACCTGGCTGGTTCGCTTGTAAACCTGTGCAATTACATTAAAATTGGTTCTCACCATTAGGTGACCACAAAGGAGGCTCTGGCCGCAACTAGTGCAACAACATCATGCTGCTAACTAGCAATTAATTGCACTCATCGTTTTGGTATCTCCCATGTAGATCCAGGTCCTTTGAATTTATGAAACAGAATGGGGGGATCATTTTCAGGTCCTTGGTTTGCCAAAAACAGAAGGGTCAACAGGCCCTGGTTTTTAAATTTTGGTCAAACAAGGGAGTGACACCGAGTTTCCCAGATTGAATCATGGAACAATCAACTTAATCCAACAGTTGGGGGAAGAAGCATATCTGGACAAAGATCTAATCCCCATCATAAGAGTCTAAAATACGATAACCTGCCCTCGAGGATTAGCAAAGGGTTCGAGTTTGAGTCTGAAATTGTAAGGTTTTGACCAAAACTGGACCCACTCAGTTTAGGCAATGGATCAGGTAGGGTGCAATCAAAGGTTTAGCCTTAGAATTGGGGGTGAATTTAAGATTCTCGTTGGCACCATCTTATTAGAAGCATGATGGAGTCGCGCTACATTCTATAATGGTTGCATATCCCACATTCTGCATAGGAAATCTCCAATTGAGACATAGGTCTGTTTGGCAAAGTTTTTGGCACTCCAAAAGTGCTTTTGGATAGTCTAAAAACTGTTTTGATTTTATCAGAAAATTATAATCGTCTATTTGAAAAAAAAAATTATTTTAAAGCTTCTTCTCAAACGTGCTTTCCGGCCAATGTTCGAAAATTATTTTAATTTTAATAAAATTTTTTCAATCATCAAAATACCTACTAACAAATCTCACAATTATATCTATATTATATCATATCATATCATACTATATTATTATGCAATAAACATAACATGACATAACATAATATAATAATTATAGATTAATATTATATTATATTATATTATATTACATTATTATATTATAATAATATAATATATTATATTATCATGATAATACATAATTATAATATAATATATTCATATATCATAATTAAGAATAATATAACATATATTACAATAATAATGTCATATTATTCAGATAATAATAGGTATATTATGATCATACAATATATATTTTATAATAATATACAAATATTATATTATAATAATATAGTACAATCTATTATTAGATTAAATTATAATCAGTTATATTATTATATTATATTATAATTACAATAATATCATATCACATCATATTATGTTGTATTATTATGCTATAGTATTTAATATTATATTACATTATATTATAATAATATTATGAAATATTATTAATATTTTAATATGTAATAATATATAATATTGTATTGTATTATACTCCATTATATAATACTACAAAAATATCATATATTGTTATTTTATCATATCAAAAGTATTTGTTTATTTTGGTTACCAAATATATGTTAAAATTTTATAGTATTTTACATATATAGCTATCAAATAGTAAATAATTTTTTATAAAATTTCTATTTTTAAAATCTCTATTTTTTGAAAGTTCTACTTTCAAAAGCTTTAAAAACTTTATTCCAATATCAATTTCTAATAAGGCCGTAATTTTCTGGTTGAGTACTTTGTAAACTTCTACATAATACGAATCATAAGGCTATACTTGAAATACTTAAAATAAAACCCTTTTAAAGGTGCCCACAAGAGAAGCCTCTTCTATATCATTCGTTTCAAGTAGTGATTTAGTATATTTAGATTGAAGTAAATAAGGGATACAGGCACTAGTACGATAGTGCAAATCACTTCAGCATCCAGGTTCTCATGGAAATACAGGAGGAGGGTTAGGATGTTCATTGCCATTAGATGGCAGAATGTCACCTTTTCCAACTATTGCAATGCCTAGAACAGGGGGAGGGAGGCCTGGTGCTCATTATCCTCTGGTGGCAGTGGAATATAAATTGAGGGGCTTGCTATGCCTTCAGCTCCAATAGGAGGGTCAGGATGCTTATTGCGTACCCTTCGTTGGTGGTGGTGCAAGAGGTGACAATTTTTTTTTTGTTATTACAAAAAAGGAGATGAGGGAGGGAGGGCAACCCCGCATAGCAATTCTCCCTGACCGATTCTCTCCATCTGGGTCGAAGAGATTTCTTTTCCTCATATGAGTACATCACCCCGATACCAACCAGACCATCAAGTGGACCAGATAGCATTCCATACGACCGACCAAGGCATTCGGCATCTGCTTCCTCATTTAATTGACATGCGTGTGTTTCGAACCCGGATCCATTGTATGGAAACAAAGCCCCATTCCACTTAGGCTATAACTCGGTTAGCAAGAGATGACATCCTTGCCATGCCTGCAACACTTCACAGGCCAACTCAACTTAATTCTTACACGAAATTATTTGTACAAAATAGTACAAAATAGGAAGAATAGAGAAGAAGAAGAAAAAGTACATAAATAAGAAAAAAACCCCAACATCTCATTAAAATTTGAAATTCAAGTTCACCATCGGGGGTGGAACATGACCAATTGTCAAAGAACTTGATCACTTCCCTTCGCAAAGGTGCATATCTTGCTCAAGAAGATGAACTCATTAAATAGAAATGATTGTTGGCTCAACTTGGCACAAGAGAGGAGAAGAAGGTCAAAGTAGTCCACAATTTAAAGGAGGATGTTGCCCAAATTAGAGCTCAATAGGGGGGGTGCATTGGGTCTTTTTAAAATTTTTGAGATTAGTGCAATCAAGTAATGTGCTAAAATATTGAGTGGAGTGAATTGATTAGATATGAAAATGAAGTCAAACACATAATAGGTAATTAAGTATAAAGCACAAAGAATAAGAAAAGAGATATAAGCACAATAAATACAAGAGATTTATAGTGGTTCGGTGTCAACCTTGTACCTACATCCACTCCCCAAGTCCCTACTTAGGAATTCAATTTACTAAAGAATTTTAAGAATACAACGCGTCGGACAACCCTGATCCTTGCTATCCCAGCAAGAACATTTATTTTTCAGATACAAATCAACTCACAACACTTCGATTTTAGGCTCGGATCAACCTATCCGAGTTTTAAAACCTTCCAAAACTCAAAACCCAAAATACAATAGGAAGAAAAATAGTGTACAGAAATTTCAGCATAACAACCCCTTAAATGAGCACAATAAATACAATAAAAATACAATACTTAACGAAAAAAAGCTTTTCCTGAACACTCTCAATAAATTGTACACTTGATTGCAGCTAGAGAGTGGTTGGTGAGCTGATTGAATACTTCTTTTTCTCTCTTTTAGAGATTTTTGAACTTTTCATAGATGTGAGCTTTGAATACTTGCAAACTTGTGATTTTCTACTTTAAGAGAGCATTTATAATCACTATTTATACTTGAGAATATTTTAGTATTGGTTTAGAGCCATTGGAGAGTGTTTAATGTGTATTAAATACATCAAAAACGGACTGAAAACTAGTCATTATGAAATTCACTCAGAATGGAACGTCCCATGGGGCACCCCACTAGTAATGGGACATCCCATAGAATGCCTCAATTGGCCAGATAAAACATTCAACTTTCTATTTTGGTTTCAGGGTCTCAGGAATCATCCCACATGGGTCGTCCCACTGCATGCCATAAGCCAAAACAGTGCGTGCCGGCTACCCAATGAAAGAAGATGACTCAAATGGGTCGTCCCATTTTGTGCCAATCCAATTTTTTATACATTTAAGATCCAAAACTCATTAGAACACTTTCAAATGCTTTCAAATCAATTTGACACTTCCAAAAGACTTCAAAAACTTCTTCAAATTGTAGAAACTTCAACTTTGGCACACTTGATGGAGCTTTTCAGATCAATTTTTTAGACTACCTGAAATATCATAAAAATATTTTTCAAAGATAAGAAACTCATTAGTAATCTCCTCAAATAGTTTACGATCATCAAAATCAATTTTTGGAGCAATAATCTCCCCTTTTTGATGATGACAAAATATTTGAGTATTCACAAAATAAGTCCATAAAGCTCAAAGAATTTGAGTTTGTGGAGTACTTGTAAGAATATGCCAAAGATTAAACATAGAGAATCATAAGATACATATTTTCAACAAATTTTAATATTTTAATTTATTTTGCTGAAACTCATTTGTGAAGGTATCAGAGTTTTTTTTTATGATTGTTCTTAATTAGTCAAAATCCTCTCTTTTTTTGTATGAAAAAGATAAAAATAATTATTTTGATCATTTTGAAAAAGATCTCCTCCTTTTTTATATAAAGAGTGTTCAATTTGTAAAATTTTTCTTATTGAAGCAAAGATGGTTCATAAAAAATTTTGTTCTTCTCTTCTTTATTTTTAGTATCAGAACAATAAATATGAAAGAAATGTTCTTTTTCTTTTTCTTGTTTTGATATCAAAACAAGGATGAAATCATTAGAACAAGAATTAAAAAAGAAAGAATTGAAGTATTTTGTAAAATCAAAAATGGATATATCGAGATATTTTGGTATCAATGCAAAAATAAAATTATTAGAGTAATTTTTCAAAAGATATTAAAATATAGGTAAAGATAGATGTAGCAGAGTAAAAAAAAATGGACGTATCAGAGCAAAATATCGTATCAGAGTAAAAAGTTAAAAGGTTCAGATGAAATAGACAAGACTACATTACTTTTATACCATTCCATCCATTCTTCTCCTTTTTGACATCATTAAAAAATAGACTAGAGGGAGTAAGATTTTTCATGATTGCATATCAAGTATTAAAGCAATAGGGCAGCCATCCAAATGTAATAATCATTCATTCATTCATTCATCCAAAAAGAATAGAAGTGAGCCATATAAAATGATAATAATCTCATTTATTAATTACAATAAAAAAAGAGGTTACAAGAGTCATAATATATATCTATGAGCACAAGGCTCTCATACATTTAACTACTAAAATAAAGTATAATAACAAAGTAACCTAAAAAGTTTAGTACAAAAGAATCAGATCAGTGAGAATGGGCATTGAGCTCAAGATCAAGATAGGTAAAATATGATTAGCCTCATCCTCGACCGAAGGGTTTGGTTCGAGAGGAAGATGTCGGAGGACGGAATGTAATGGGCTGGACAAAGACTGGCTCACTAGATGTGGAGGGTCTTGACGGAAGCTGAGTCCTAATAGCGTCAAACTGGGATAAGGTCCCCCTCACAGAAACTTGGAGCCCATCTAGATCAGCAGATACGAAGTCTCTGGAGTCCCTGATGTCTGTACGAATCAGCTCAAGAGAAGAACGAAGTTGGTTGTGGAGTCTCTCTATCTCTCGAGCTAAATCATCCAACTGAGGTGAAGAGGTGGTCGATGTGCTCACTCCTATCGATAGAGAATCTAAAATCCATTTGATCTTTTTTTTAATATCAAAAATTCTACCACTGAACCTGAGTAGGGAGCTCTCCATACTCTTCAGTCTAGTACTCAGATCAGACAAGAGCTCCATCAATAAAGATATGTGTGGCACGATAAAAAAGTCTGTGGAAGAGTCAGAAAAAAAACTTGACGGAGGCTAACGATACTGCTGCTGCACTAGCTGGAGGATCTGAAACTGCTGAAGAACCTGATCCTGAAATTGCTGCTGCTGAACAGATAGAATGCCTACCACTCTCTCAGCCAACAATCTCATCTGATCCTCCTCAAAGCTAAAAGATGGTACGGTACGGCTCAAAGATGGGAAAACACTGATCGAGGGTCCTACCTCAGGCTCCAATACAGGGTGATCATCAAGGCTCTGCTTGGGCACAGATGAGGGACCCTCTCCCTTAGCATGCTCCTCCTCCTCCTTATCATCCTCCTCGGCTGCAGCTGCAGCTGCACGGCCTTTGGCCTAACGACCATTAACTCTGACAAATCCCATACGTCAAAGGGAGTGGTCGTTGTAGGTGTCAGTGTTTGACAATCTACAAACAATCTCTCCCTCAAAGCTCACTCTAAACTCTCTAAAAATCACAGAAAGAGCCATACCATATGGCAAGAGAGCCTTGGATCTGTTCAAGGTCTCTCTCATAACATCGATCATCAAAAAAGATAGATTCAGGGGAGTCTCGGAGACAACATGGTGCATCAAGTAAATATCCTATCAGTCAACAAATCATATCTTCCCCCTTTGGAGAAAAAAATTCTAGACACCATATGATGGAGCAACCTTATTTTCACACTCAGATCCTTGGTTTCAATTTTTAAAAAATCTTCTACATCTTCTCTTCCAAGGATAGTCCTAAGCCTGATTTCTTTACTAGGAAGCTCATCTAGACAGCTACCTTCACAGAGCATTTGAAGGAGTCTACCTAGCCTAGGAGCATTCTGAATGATTTGGACACCCTTCACAGTAGACCTTAACACTCCATCAGTGAAGACTAGATTTGAGTAAAACTTCTTGACCAGATCAATGTACACAGGCTCAGACAGGCTACAGAAAAATCTCCACCCTTGCCTAATTAATTTTTTTTCAATAGAAAAACCATCACTCCTCAAAAAATAAAAATCTATATTTCCTTTCAGAGTAACTTTTCTTGTAGATGAGGAATCTTACTTAGTGTAATCGGTGGAGAAGCTTGAGTTGGTACTTGAACTGCCTTCTTCCTCCATTCCTCAGCCTCCAAAGATTTTACAGACTTCCTTCTCTGTGGCAACATCATTTTGGGGGCCATTTTCCTAAGGAAAGGAGGAAAATCGGTCAATAGGGTAGAAAGGGATGAGAGATGGATGGAAATGAAGAGGAGAGGAGGGTTTAAGAGTGTTTTTCACAGATTTTGCAGGTTAGGATTTGAAATTTGGTGGAGATCAGGAAGGTAAGTCGTGAGAGGGAGAGAGATTGCTTAAGGATTTAGGATGACAGTCTAAGGTTTTGTGTGGTTTTAACATCGGTGAAGATCTAGGAGGGGATCCTTAAGTTTGGGACGAGAAGAAAAAGAAGGGTTATGGGGTTTGAGTCACCCCAAATGGGTTTTAAAAGGGAGAGAGAACGGATCGGCTCAAAGAAGAAAAACTATACACATTTAATTGGGACGTGCCATGGGACTCCTCATCTAGGGTAACTATCAGATGATGAAAAAAATATTTAAAAATAAAAAAAAATTTAAGAGAAAAAAAATTTAAAAAGGATCATGTCGACTTGAGATGATCATGAGGAGTCTAGATAAATTTTGATATGATTTTTGATGGAATATTTCAATAAAAAAATTTGAGATGATATCTGAATAGCACTGATGATTTTTTAATTATTTTGAAAAAAATCTCAAAAAAAAATAGATGGTTTAGAAAGATTTTGGGAGTGAAATTATGATTGAAGTTCAAGCAAAAGGGTCTAAGTGCCCAATTCTCTTCTAATTTCATAAAATTTATTTTCATTTAGTATTTTGGTGAAAATGTCAGCTAGTTGTTTTTCAATATTTATGTATTCAAGTATTATATCATTATTTTGAACATATTCTCTTATGAAATAATATTTAACTTCAATGTATTTTGACCTAGAGTGTTAGATTAGATTTTTGGTCAAATTGATGGCACTAGTATTATCACATCTTATGTAGATAATTTTAAGTTCAATACTAAAATTTATGAGTTGTTGCTTAATCCATAGGATTTGAGCACAGCAATTTTTGATTGTAATATATTCAACCTCGGCCGTAGATAATGCTACCGAATTTTACTTCTTACTAAACCAAAAGATTAAGTTCACTCCTAAAAATTGACAAGTTCTACTAGTACTTTTCCTATCTAGTTTACATCCAGCAAAGTCTGCATTTGAGTAACTTATTAAGTCCATAAAAGATTGTTTTGAGAACCAAAGTTCTAGGTTTTATAGTTTTTTTAAGTATTTAAAAATTCTCTTAACAGCATTTAAGTGAGATTCTTTAAGATTTGACTGATATCTAGCACACATGCATATACTGAATATTATATTAGGTCTACTAGTAGTAAGATATAATAAAGAGCCTATCATACCTCTATAGAGCTTTGAATCAATATTTTTACCATGTTCATATTTTTCTAATTTACAGAAAGGGGTCATAGATGTACTTACAATTTTTGAGCTCTCCATTTAAATTTCTTTAATAGTTCTCTTGTGTACTTACTTTGGGTGATGGAGATTCTTTTCTTTATTTGCTTAATCTGGAGTTTGAGAAAAAAGATGAGTTCTTCTATCATGCTCATTTCGAACTCTCTCTGCACGAGCTTGGCAAATTCTTGACATAAATCTTCATTAGTAGATCCAAATTTAATATCATTAACATATATCTGTATAATTAAATTTTTTTTATCTTTTTTTATAAATAGAGTTATATCAATTTTTTTTAAAAAAAATATTTTCTAATAAAAACTTACTTAATCTTTCATTCAAGCCTTAGGAGCTTGTTTTAATCCATACAATACTTTATTTAATTTAAATACATGATCTAAAAATTTATGACTTTCAAAATCTGGAGATTGTTCAACATATACTTCTTCAGCAATATAATCATTTAGAAAAATACTTTTAACATTCATTTAAAATAATTTAAAGTTTATAAAATAAGCAAAAGCAAGTAGTATTCTTATGGCTTCTAGTCTAGCAACAGAAGCAAATGTTTCATCAAAATCAATTTTTTTTATTGATTATATCTTTTAGCAACTAATCTTGCTTCATTTTTTATTACATTTTCATCTTCATCTAATTTATTCCTATATACCCATTTAGTTCCTATTATGGGATGATTTTTAGGTCTAGCAACCAGTGTCCATACATTATTTCTTTCAAATTGATTTAGCTCTTCTTGCATGGTAATTATCCTGTTATGATCTTTTTCAGTTTCATCTATTGTTTTAGGTTTTAAGTATGAAACAAAAGCTACATAATTACAAATATTTCTAAGAGAGGATCTAGGTCTTACTCCTTATGTTGGATCACTAATTATTAATTTTTTGGGATGATTATGGACATACCTTTATTTTTTTGGAAGATTACCTGTATCTTGAAGTTGTTCTTGAATGTTCTGATCATTGATGCTTTCATCCTCATATTTTTCATCCAATTAATCCTTGTTTCGCTCATTTGAATCATTGATGGTGAGTTCTTTCATTCCATCTTCTATGATACCTGCATCATTAGCACCCTCTCTTTTTCTTGATGAAAGATCATTAGTTTCATCAAAAACTACATGAATTGACTCTTCCACTACTAATGTTCTTTTATTAAATACTCTAAAGACTTTGCTAAAAGTGGAATAGCCAAGAAAGATAGCTTCATCAGATTTAGCATCAAATTTATCTAAGCTATCTTTGCCATTATTTAAAACAAAATATCGATAATCAAAAATATGAAAATAGTCTATATTAGATTTTCTTCCTTTTCATAATTCATAAGGAGTTTTCCTTATAATTAGTCTTATTAAAGCACAGTTTAAAATGTAACAAGCTCTGTTAATTATCTCTGTCTAAAAATATTTCGAGAGTTTGCTTTCACATAGTATGGTACGGCCATTTCTTCTAGAATTCTATTTTTTCTCTCTATAACTCTATTTTATTGTGGTGTTCTAAGTGCTGAAAAATTATGATTTATACCTTTTTCATCATAAAATTTTTTAAATTCTTTATTTTCAAATTCAGTACCATGGTCACTATGAATAGAAACAATTGGTAAACCTTTTTCATTTAAAATCTTTTGATAAAATTTAGAGAATATTGAAAATACTTCATCCTTAGATGCTAAAAATAAAATCCAAGTGAAATACAAAATATCATCAATAATTACAAAATCATATCTTTTACCTCCTAGACTAGTTGTTCTTGTAGGACTAAATAAATCCATATGTAAGAGTTCTAAAGATTTAAAAGTTGAAATAATGTTCTTAGATTTAAAAAAAACTCTTGTTTGTTTACATAATTGACATGCATCATAAATTTTATCTTTATCAAAATTAATTTTTGGTAAACTAAAAACTAAATCTTTTTTAATGATTTTAGAAAGTGTATGCATACTAATATGTGCAAGCCTACGGTGTCAAAGCCAACTAGTTTCATTAATTTTAGCATTCATGGCCACAAGGTATTGTATATTTTGTATGGAGAGATTATCCAAATTAACAATGTATACATTGCTATGTCTATCTCCAATGAATCTAGTGCTAACATTAGAGGGATTGATTATAATGCACATAGATGATTCAAAAACTACTTTATAATTTTTATCACATAATTGACTAATACTTAAAAGATTATGCTTAAGACCATCTATAAGTAATACATTTTCAATACAAGTGGAGGGAGTGATACCAACATTACCAATACCAATGATCTTCCCTTTGCCATTTTCTCCAAAGGTGACCATCCCTCTATTTTTGGCTTCCAATGTGATAAATTCAGATTTATCATCAGTCATATATCTTGAGCATCCACTATCAAGATACCAGTTCCGTTTTGTTGTTTGGGATGCAAAACACACCTGCACACATAAAGTTAAGTTTTAACCTTAGGTACCCAAGCTAACTTTGGTCTTTTGGGGTTAGTCACAACAGTTCCTTTTGGATCCATATTTTCTTAATATTTCTATCATCAAATTTATTTGATAAACATGAATAAGCTTTATGCCCTACTTTGCCATATTTAAAACAAGTAATATTTGATAATTTTCTTATGGATGCATTGACAAAAATATTTTTCAAAAATTTTTATTTTTTAAAAGTGTTATAGCCAAGTCCGGCTTTATCATATACAGTTTTTTGACTATCAATGATTATTTGAAGTTTGTTTGAACTTAATGTAAATCTACCAACTATAGGTTTCAACTTGGTTACCTCTTCCTTTAGTTTTTGATTTTATTTTACAAGAGTTTCGTTTAGGCTTGAAATTTCATCTTTTTCTTTTAATAGAGATTGATTCTTTATTTTTAATTTTTTATTTTTGCTATCAACTTCTTCTTTTTCTTTAGCTAAAACTTGGTTTCTTAATTTCAGATTTTTATTTTTAATTCTTTTAGATCATCTAGAAGTTCATGAAAAGCTTCTTGCAGTTCATCATAAAAAAATTCATTTTGAATTTCGGAGGTTACCTCATTTTCATGTGCCATAAGGCACAAATTGATTTCTTCGTGAGATTCTTCATCTGTGGTGGAGTCATCACTGTTGCTCCATTAGCCATCATAGTCTTTTTTTTCTTGAACTTCTTTTGATCTTTCTTGAGCTGAGAACATTCTGATCTGAAGTGGCTCAACTTCTTGCACTCATAACAAATGATGGGCTGTTCTTTTTTTTTTACTCGGCTCTCCCTTAGCTGTGGTCTTCTCTTGATCTCTTATCTCCTTCTTCTTATGAAGTGGCTAAATTTTTTGGTGATTAGGGCCAAATCCTCATCTTCCTCACTGTTCTCTAATTTTTTTGTATCTTTTTCTTCTTGAGCTGTCAACTTGAGAGTGATAGTCTTTTTTCTTTTGGTCTCCTCCTCAGAGTATTACTTCATGGTCAGCTCGTGAGTCATGAGGAATCTAAGTAGCTCCTCTAATGATAGAGTATTTAAATCCTTAGCTTCTTGGATTGCAATGACTTTTGCCTCCCACGATCTTGGTAAAGACCTGAGCACTTTTCTCGTAAGATCACTATTAGAATAATATTTGTCAAGACTTTTTCGACTGTTTATGATGTTAGTGAAATGGGTGAACATTTGAGTTATTGACTCTTCAGGTTCTATTTTAAATAATTCATAGTTAAGCACAAGCATATTAATTTTAGACTCTTTTACTTGGTTTGTGTCTTCATATGTAACTTTTAACCTATCTCAAATTTTTTTAGCTGAATTGCAAGTAGAAATACGATTAAATTTATTTGCATCTAAAGCACAATATAAAATATTCATGGTTTTAGCATTGAGCTGAGTCATTTTCTTATCAACTTCATCCTATTCACCTTCTGACTTAGGGAGAGATACACCATTAATTAATTTAGTGGGTGTGTGTGGTCCATTTACTATGATACTCTACATATCATAGTCAAGTACTTGAATAAAAATTTTCATCTGAGCTTTTCAATAGGTGTAGTTTGACCCATTCAAAAGTGAAGGTCGGTTTGTGGATTGCTTCTCGGCTAGGGATGTGCCAAATTGGGCTGCCATAGACCTTTAACTCTTGATGGTTAAATCAAGCAAGGGCTAGAGTACCGGGCTCTGATACCACTTGTTGCCCAGATATGGAGCCCAAGAGAGGGGGTGAATTGGGTCTTTTTAAAATTTTTGAGATTAATGCAATCAAGTAATGTGCTAAAGTGTTGAGTGGAGTGAATTATTAGATATAAAAATGAAGTCAAATACAAATAATAGGTAATCAAGTATAAAGTACAAAGAATAAGAAAAGAGATGCAAGTACAACAAACACAAGAGATTTATAGTGGTTTGATGTCAATCTTGTACCTACATCCACTCTCCAAGTCTCTACTTGAAAATTCAATCCACTAAAGGATTTCAAGAATACAATGCATCGGACAATCCTGACCCTTGCTATATCAGCAAGAATATTTATTTTTCAGATACAAGCCAACCCATAATACTTCAATTTCATATTCGGATCAACCTATCTGAGTTTTGAAACCCTCCAAAACTCAAAACCCAAAATACAATAGGAAAAAAATAGTGTACAGAAATTTCAGCACAATAACTTCTTAAATAAGTACAGTAAATACAATAAAAATATAATACTTAAGGGAAAGAAGCTTTTGCTGAACACCCTTAATGAATTGCATACTTGATTGCAGTTGGAGAGTGGTTGGTGAGCTGATTGAATGCTTCTTTTTCTCTCTTTTAGGGATTTTTGAACTTTTCACGGATGTGAGCTTTGAATACTTGCAAACTTGTGATTTTTTACTTCAAGAGAGCATTTATAATCACCATTTACACTTGAGAATATCTTAGTGTCGGTTTAGAGCCGTTGAAGAGTGTTTAATGCATATTAAATACATCAAAAATGGGTTGAAAATTAGCCATTAAGAAACTCGCCCAGAATGGGATGTCCCAATTAGCCAGACAGAAAATTCAGCTTTCTATTTTGATCTCAGGATCTCAGGGGTCGTCCCACTGCGTACCATAAGCTAAAACAGTACGTGCCGGCTATCCAATGAAAGGGGATGACCCAGATGGGTCACTCTATTTTGTGCCAATCCAATTTTTCATGCATTTAAGGTCCGAAACTCACTAGAATATTTTTAAATGCTTTCAAATCAATTCGACGCTTCCAAAAGGCTTCAAAAACTTCTCCAACTTGCAGAAACTTCAATTTTGGCACACTTGATGGAGCTTTTCAGATTCAATCTTTTGGACTATCTGAAACATCACAAAAATATTCTCCAAAGACAAGAAATTTATTAGTAGTCCTCTCAAATGGTTTACGATCATCAAAATAAATTCTTAAAGCAATAGAGGATCCGACAACTACATAATGATTGGATCTAGCGAGTGACGACACTAACTGCACCAAAAAGATGGTAGAGAGAGAAAAAGATGAGTGGCCATCTCCGGATGGGGGAGGATGTGAAGCATCTAAAGAAAGATTTGGTGGCTACTTTACAACTAGATTTGGCCAGCAACGACACCAATGGTAGGGTGTGAGAGAGAGAAAGAGGGAAAGAGAGGTGGCCATCTTTGAAAGGGGGTGGATGTGAAGCATCCAGAAAAAGGATCTTGTGGCTGCTCTATGGTTGGATTTAGAGTGGGTGAGAGAGACAGAAAGAAATAGAAGGAGGAAATAGAAGGGGGTTAAGAAGGGAGGAGGAGAGAGGCTCGACTGCCATCCAACTTTGAAGGCTATGGTTGGATTTAGAGTGGGTGAGAGAGACAGAAAGAAATAGAAGGGGGTTAAGAAGGGAGGAGGAGAGAGAAAAAGATGAGTGGCTATACAGAAAGAAATAGAAGGGAGAAGGGGGTTAAGAAGAGAGGCTTATGGTTGGATTTAGAGTGGGTGAGAGAGACAGAAAGAAATAAACTGCCATCCAACTTTGAAGGCTATATTTTTAAAAAGCTTGGGTTTTCAGATCAATGATAGTCCATCATGATTCGAACTCAAGTCAATTGCATAGAAGCCAAGGCCCATTCCACCAAGCCACTCCCTTGATGGTAATGAGATATGGTGATTGAAGGCATATTATTTGCAACAATGGTATAGCTCTAAATCTAGCTAATTATACTTGTATCAGCCTTGATGTCTAATACAAGTCCCTATAGTCAAATCAATATTAGATATTGACTTCCCCTTTAGATTCTTCGGATGTAGACTAGGTTTCCTTAGCACCAAATTTAATCTGAGCCCCATTTTCAGTTAGAGTAGACTCTTCCATAATCAACAACTTTTACAAATAACATCTTTAGCTCTCTCTGGTAGGATCCTAATTGCACCCAAAAAGTTATATAATTTGAAAGAACTTGTTTTTCGGTGTTCATATTTTTTCTAGATATACACTTATACTCTGATATATTTAACAAGGATTATTCTGATTTAAAACTTTGCTAGCTGCCACTAGTAAAAAGCTTAAAAATGACATTCTTCCTTAGGACCCATCAAGCAAATATTAATCTAAGCTCAACCTATGTTTTTAATTCGAATAATCATGGCTCCAAAAAAGCCCCTGGTTTTATCTATCCAAGTAGGGGCACAAGCCAGTAAAGTTTGGCTCGAAGCCAACTAATTAACTCGAGTAATACTATTGGTGGATCTTGCTCTGTTTCTCTTAAAAAAAAAAATTTAATTTTAGCATTTAACCTTGATTGGATTTTTTTCTTCATTATTAGAGTTGGTTCGTTCTTTTTATTCTGGAGCATCACACACACTATAAGTGGTTCTCATGGCTCAGTTTGTTAGCGCACCCGTTTGGTGGTCCAACGGATCAATCCAAAGCCTGGAGAATATGTATGGTGGATAACAGACATCTTTCATCTGACCTTCAATTGTTTAAATATAAAGTAGTAATTTGGCCAGTGAGTATTGAACTGGTCCATTCAATCTGATGCGTCCAATAATTTGACCTTAAATCTCTCTCTCCAAAAAGAATGCTTAAGAAAAGGCAGGACGTGGGAAAGCTACGCGAAAGGATCCATAAATCAAAAGTCTACGGCTTCTACCAAACAAAACAAAAAATCTAAGTCTATGGCAAGGAGGGTAAACAGCCGTAGAAGCACGTTAGGATCAACCAATCACGAGTTTGGGAAAGTGATGGATCCCCACCCATCATCCTAAATTCTATCTCCTTGCGTTTGGTAGAGGCCAAATTAAAGGTCTCGTCGGACCCCAACGTGCCAGCCCAAATTCTCCGGATGCCCGATAAAAGACGGGAAGCACGGGGCCAACCAGCATCCTTCGCCAAGCTATCTAATCAGTCACAACCACATACATTATCAATTTGGAAAAAGAAGAATTATCAATTCTAATTTTTATTTTTAAAAAAATATTTTTTATGCAGAAGAACCAAGATTCATTCAAAAATATATTTTTTTTGAATAGATTTGATCATTGTATTTTTGCTTTTTATTAATATATCTGAAATATAAAATACCACATGGAAATTATAAATATGCTAATTAAAGCCAATAGAAAAAGGTCCCCTAATTGATGTTTGCTTATTTAGCTATGCTTATCAAACATTTTGCCTAGCTTTTCGATTGACGTACTAGCAGTTCCCCTATGTATCCAACAATCAACAAGACAGATCGATGGTTCTTCAGTTGGGGGAGTCGATTTTTCATCAATCTTTATGTTTTACTCTCTAATAGCAATACATTTCAATCCAGTTGATTAATCTAATTATGTTCTATCATGGCATCATAAGCCATTCAAAAGGAATTAGGATTTTTTTACTGCAGAAGTTAGACAAGATTAAAAAAAAAAAAATCCAATTTTGTTATTGTTGGATCATGAATAAGGAATATATAGCTGAATAGTAGTAACAAACTAGGAGAAATTATCCTGTACCAAAAGAAACTTGGAAACAATTAACACATAATATTTCCATAGAAAAATGTCAATGTTATCCCTAGGACCTTTCACACAACCTATTCATTTGTGGTCCAATAGTAATTAAATAATAATAAATTATTAAATTTATTTTTACTATTAAGAATAGTATAAACTTATAAATTATAAAATTTTGTTGCAACGTGGGCCAGACCAAATTCCAGACCCGATCCCCAGTCCAATTGAAGCATGGCAAGCCCCTTTCATGAACTCATCAATCTCGTCCAGCGCACCAGCGTTGCGGGGAAGGATGAGTACACCAAGAAACGAGAATCGCGGCAACAATCTCGACCGTTGATGGGTGCGAGCGCCGGCCTACAGGAACAGTGCAGATGGTCCCGGTGTGGGGGCCACAAGCGTGAGCCTCCCATCCGACCTCCTCGCACAACTGTGCACGCGAGCAGGTCCGAGTTCGGACTATTCTATTTATTCTCCCACAATCGAGGAATTATTGGTTAGGATAAATTTATCACGTGCATCTTTGTTCAATAATAAATTATTATATTATTTTAAAAAATTAAAAAAAATATATTATTATTTATATTTATTTAAAAATTTTAAATAAAAAATTTCTATTTACTATTTTAAATGAAAAAAAATATTTTTTTAGATAATATACTGATTTATTATAGGATGGTATAAGAAACACATTCTAGATTTGTTCTGACCATTAATTTCTCCCCACAAATCTCTCTCTTTGGAGAATGAAATAAGATTATTATAATGGTGAGAAAATTGGATATTTTTGGCGTGATTGATGCGCGGTCATGACGTAAACGTGGCCAACCGTATAATAAATAGGCTATTTGTACGGTGGATCGTGGGAGAAATACAGGGACTGGTCAAAGAATACTAAAAAAATCGGCAAAGCGTGGGTAGTGGGGCTTTCTTAGGTTGGTGGTAGTGCTCAAGAAGTCTTCCCATGAGGATAGAAGCTCCAACTTTGACCACTAGTTCTTGCTTATCTTTTTTATGCCCACAGAGTTGGACTTGTCCTCTTTGGTTGGCCGTTGTTGCTCCTAAACCTTATCTTCGGTGTCTAATAGTAGCAAGAATCTTAGGGTATATATTTCGCTAGGCTTTAGGTAAAGGCACACTCATTGGCCTATTAGCCTGCGAATTTTTTTTTTAAAATAAAATTACAAACGAACTGTGCTATGTTAGACACGATTCGTTTGTGCCCATTATGGGCCATGTCTGTGTTTGAGGCCGTTACGGACCGGGCTTGATCCGGTTCGGCCCAGTCCCATTCAGCCCATAATGGTCAAAAACGACTATTTTTTTAATTTTTTTTTTATCTTTTTATCCCTCCTAACAGTCATAAAATGACTATTTTGAGAAAAAATTTATGGATTTATATAAATAGCCCCCTCCTCTCCCATTCTCACCACATCAAACCTACTCTTCTCTCTTCTCTGCTACTACTATTTCTTTCTTCTAATAATATTGCAAGTGTTCTAGTAATTTAATTTTTAGTTTGTATTTAGCAAGTATTTAAGTACTACACAAGAGGAGGTCCTTATTGAGGAGCACAAGAAGAGATCCTTGTCGAGGAGCACAAGAGAAAGCTCATAAATTTTGGTACTGCCTCTACTCAATTCCTCCACCTCTACTCAATTCTTTCACGTTTGGTTAGTTTTTATTTTTTGATTCATAAATTTAGAAATGACATTTTATGATAAGAGCCATTTTGGCATTCCCCCTATTTTCGAGAGAGAGGAAACTAATCCCGTTGCTCCTACTCTCTCTGAAACTATTCAAGGTCAAACTTCTTCCCGTAAGAAGACTAGTGCAGTTTCGGAGGATTTTGAAAGAGTTCTTGTTGACGGAGTATAGAAAGCAAAATATAAAAAATATGCTAAATTTTATAGTTGTGTCTATAGCGGAGAAACTGGCCATTTGAGAAGATATGAAGAGAGCTATAGGTTGAGTAACTCTTGTCTCTAAAGTACCCTCAATGTACAAGGGGGTCTTTAGTAGGTAATTTTGCATATAATTATGAAAATAAAAAAAAAATACTAGTTAAATGGATAGTTAGGGATGAACTGCCTTTTAGTTCACTACAAGAAATTTGACTTTTAAAGACAAAATTTTAGCGACGAAATTTATTTCGTTGCAAATAATTAAGCTTTTGCAACGAAATTTAAATTTCGTCCCCAAAAATCAGGTATTTAAGATGAAAAAAATTGCGTTGCAAAAAGTTATATCTTTTGCAACGAAATTTTTATTTTTGTTGCTAGAAGTTGATTTTTAGCGACGAACCTTTTTTTTCGTTGTAAAAAATAATTTTTTTTGCGATGAAATATTTTTTTTCGTAGTAAAAAAATATTTTTTTGTGACAAAAAAAATTTTGTCGCAAAAAAATTATATTTTTTACGATGAAATTGATATTTCGTTGCAAAAAAGAAAGGCTTTTGCGACTAATTTTATTTATATTTAGCGACGAAACTATTGCGTCGCTAAATTTTATTTTGTTGAAAAAATTTGAATATTTTGCGATGAAAATTTAAATTTTATTGCTAGAAATTGATCTTTAGCGACGAAATTTTTTTCATCACAAAAAAATATTTTTTTTGGCGATGAAAAATTTTTTGTTGCTAAATTTTTCTTTTTTGTGATGAAAATAATTACGTCGCAAAAAATTTGATTTTATGCGACGAAATATTTGTTTCGTTGTGAAAAACTTGATTTTACGACCACTTTTTATATTTGCGATGAAATTAAATTTTTGTTGCAAAAAATTAATCATTTGCGACGAAAAAATTTTTGTTGCAAAAAAATATATTTTTTTGTGACAAAATATTTATTTTTAGCAATGAATGTATTTCGTCGCTACATATTTTTTAATTAAAAAAAATACTTTGAAATAGGGCCCTAATTGAAAATAAACCTGTTGATCTCCCCACGTCGCCGCGGTCGTCGAAATTTTCTCCCTCCCCGATCTCCGACGACAATCCTCCCTCCCCGATCGCCAGTCGTCCTTCTCGATAAGTTCTCTCCCTCCCCGCCACCATCCTCTCTCTCTCTCCCTCCCCACCGCCGTCGAGCCCTCACTCCCCGCCACCGTCGCCGCTCGAGCCCGCCCCCCGTCGCTGATCGAGCCCACCCCCCAGCGCGCCATCTCCCTCTTGCCTCGCCACCCTCTCCTCCGCGCACCGTCTCCCTCTCGGTCTCCACTGTGTCACCACCGGTCGAGTCCTCCCTTCCCGCCACCGTCGCTGGTCGAGGCCTCCCTCCCCCACCATTTCCCTCCTCGCCTGTCCTCTCCCTCCTCGCCTCCACCGTTTCCCTCTCCCTTCGCTTCCTCTCTGACTCCGACCTCCTCCTCCTCCCCTCCCAAACCCTGTCCCTCGAATCCTCCCTCTTCTCTGCCTCCTTCCCTCCAGTTCCCTCCAATCCCTCGAAACCCTAACCCTAGAGCCCTCTCCTTCATCTTCTTCCTCCTCTTCTGCCCCTTTTCCGCCTCGCCCACGTTGCCCCCTTCCGTGGCGTCGCCCACCGCTTCGGCCTCCCATCCCCCACCACCGCCTGCAGCTTCGACCTCCCATCCCCCGCCGTCGCCTGCCGCTTCAGCCTCCCGTCCCCCGCCGCCACAGCATCTGCAAGGCAGTCGCCGCTGGTCGACCCCTCCCTCCCTTGTCTTCCTCCTTCATTTTCTTTCTCAGTCTCTTACCTGAGAAAAAGTTGAAGGTTGATCCCTTACCTGGCTTGTCTGGTTTCGTAGGACCGCCACCGCCGCCACCGCGCCGCCGTCGGGCCGCCACCGCCGTCGTCGGTTGCCGTCACTGTCACCATCACTGTTCACGGAAGAGTTGAAGGTGAGAACCATTATTTTAATTTATATATTTTTTAATTTTTTTTCTTAATAAATTTTAGCCATTAGAAGTAATTATTTATTATTTTAGTAATTAGATATGATTTTAGATATAATTATTTGTTTGATATAATTAATTTTAATCATGATTTAAAAATATTTTAAAAATAAATATATTTTTAATAATAATATATTAATTGTAGCATAACAAATTTATAAGCCTTAGAATTTTCGTTCGAGGATAGCGTGCATAAACCAATATTTTTTTTTATAAAAAAAATATTGGTGCTTTACACACTATTCTCGAATTGTCTTCGTGGACAGTTTGGGCACGTGAATGAATTTAATATTGCAACACATGTGCTTCTATATCGCAGAGTTTTGTCGGTATTTTCGATCATGTTCTCTGGATACATAGCACAATTTTAATGCTTGTGTATCTGGAGAACTGCGTCGAAATGCTGTCGAAATTTTTTTGGTATAGAAGACATGTATTACAATATTAAATTCTTACGTTCCTGAATGGAATAGGACCATCACCCTATAGGTAGGAGATATAAGGCGTTAGTCAACTATTATTACATAAAATTGATTGTATAGTTTGCATCATAAATATGTAGGTATGGATCGTGGTTGGATGTCATTGCGTGATAAGTTCTGTCCCGAGTATATTATGGGTGTGACGACTTTTATGAATGTGGCATCCAATCATACTAGAGAAGATGAAAAAGCTCGTTGTCCATGTCGTCGATGTAGGAATTTATTTTGGTGTACCTTATCGGACATTCAGAATCATTTATACGAACACGGTATAGATGTGACTTACAAGAGATGGACTTGTCATGGTGAAGATTTGCCGACTAGCTCGAGCATGTTGTCCAGGAGTCCCATAAATCCGTCGTCAGTCGGTGGATCATGCAGTCGTGAAAGACAAACATTTGGTGAAGAAGATAGAGAAATTTTAGAGGATCTTCATTCGAAATTATTTGAAGTAAATGTAGAAGCGAGAGCAGAACATCAGCATTCCATTCCGAGACAAGAAGCTGAAGAGGATAGTAATATATCTATAAATGATAGATTCGAGCGTCTATTAAGAGATGCACAAAGTGATGTTTATCCTGGTTGTAAGAAGTACTCTCTGTTGTCCGCCATAATAAAGTTATTACACATGAAGACACTTGGTAAGTGGTCAAACAACTCGTTTAATTGGTTGCTCAAATTTTTGAAGGACTTACTGCCAGAGGGAGAGTTACTTCCATCAAGTCATTATGAAGCCAAAAAATTATTGAAAGGACTTGGTTTGGGAGTCGATGACTTGGGCCTACGCTGTGAAAAGATACATGCATGTCCGAATGATTGTGTTCTATTTCGGAAGGATAAAAAAGATCTACAAGCATGTCCGATTTATCATTCAAGCAGATGGAAAGAAAGTCGTGGTAAGGATAAGAAGAAAAGAAAATACCATGCAAGATTTTGCGGTACTTTCCGATTACACCACGATTGCGTCGATTGTTCATGTCGAGGCATACTGCTTGTGACATGTGATGGCATAAGGAGGAAAATAATATCGACGATGATGTCATGAGACATCCATCAGATGGAGATGCGTGGAAATATTTTGATCGTGAACATCCATGGTTTGCAGCTGATTCACGAAATGTCAGGCTAGGGTTGGCAACAGACGGATTTAATTCATATGATAATCTTAGTACTATTTATAGTATGTGGCCTGTTATGGTATTTTCTTATAATTTACCACCATGGAAGTGCATGAAATCACCTTTTAATCTATTGGCCTTGTTGATCCCGGGTCTCCGTGCCCCTGGAAGAGACATAGACATATTTTTAGAGCCGTTGATCGAAGAGTTACAATATTTGTGGGAAGAAGGATGCGAAACATTTGATCATGTTGCAGGAGGCATCTTTCGTATGCATGCAGCACTGCTTTGGACAGTTAACGATTTTTCTGCATATGGCGATATTTCTGGATGGTGTATAAAAGGGTATAAAGCATGCCCAACTTGTAACGATAATATTACATCGGACCATATTCATGGAAAGATTTATTTTACCGGCCATCGACGTTTCTTGCCAGATGATCATAGATGGAGGAGAAGTCTTAAGTTCAATGGCAAGCATTAACAATGTGCGCAGCCAAGATTCTGGTCTACGGACAATATTTTAAATCAGTTACCCAACCCACAGGATGTCATATTTGGAAGGGTCTGGCAGCCAAGTAGGGGTGCGAACAAGTATCGAAAATTGGAGAAAAAAGAGCAAGTTGTTTGATCTTCCATATTGGAATATGCTTCTTCTTCGACATAATCTTGACGTCATGCATATTGAAAAGAATATATTTGATAATGTATTTTATACTATTCTCAACATCGAAGGAAGAACGAAGGATACCGTGAAGGCTTGTCTTGACTTAGAGGATATGCGGATTAGAAAGGAATTACATTTGATTCGATGAGGGGATAGGCTGGTGAAGCCATTGGCATGTTATACACTGAATCGAAGAGAGAGAAATCAATTTCTTTCATATTTGAGATCAGTGAGGTTTCCTGATGGATACGCCTCAAACTTGAAACGGTGCATCAAGTCGAAAAATGGAAAGATCGTCGGGATGAAAAGTCATGATTGTCATGTACTTCTACAACATGTGCTCCCAGTTGGTTTGCATGGATTGTTGCCGGATAATGTGTGTGATGCGTTACTTGATCTGAAAACTTATTTTCGAGACTTATGTGCGAAGACATTGAGACGAAGTCAGATCGACATATTGGAGAAGAAGATTATCATTACTCTCTGTAAGCTCGAGATGATATTCCCTCCCGCCTTCTTTGATATCATGGTGCATCTTTCTGTTCATCTTCCACATGAGGCTAGATTGGGTGGGTCAGTACATACAAGATAGATGTACCCAATTGAAAGGTAATTGCATGCTATTATAATATTTATTATTCATTATTGTATTCTTATTATATGTGATATTAATTGATAATTTATTGAATAGGAAGATGCGTGAATACAAGAGTGCCGTCACTAACAAAGCACGGCCTGAAGGTTCAATAGCAGAGGCACATATTATGAATGAATGTCTGACATTCTGCTCTATGTACCTTCGACGAGTGGAGACCAAATTTACAAGGCCACAATGGAATATCAATGTTGATGAGATTCTGACCGATGGATTGTCTGTGTTCTCCAATGTTGCCCGACCATATGGTGAAAAAGATTTTCGAATGTTGACACCACAAGAAACGGATGACATGCATTGGTATGTGCTAAACAATTGCGAGTAGGTAGAAGCATACATGATGTGAGTATATACATTTAATTTTTATTTATTGATATATCAATGAATGTACGTGGACTCTAAATTAAAATATACATGGTATTACTGTATCACTTCAGAGAACACGAAAGTGAGCTCAGAAGAAGTAATCCTACATTAGCAGCGGCTCGACATAGGAATCAATTCGCATCATGGTTTGACGAACGGGTAAGTTATGTTCATGTTCATCTATGATTAAAAGTTTGTTTATATAGTATTTATTTTATCAAATTTAACCTGCTTATTGTTCTTTTAATTGTAGATAGCTTAGCTACGTATAGACAATCCTAACTGTATCAGTAATGACTTAGATGCACTTGCACGAAAACCTGACAGACGTGTATCAGTATATTCAGCATGCATAGTCAATGGTGTGCGATTCTTAACGAAAAATCACGATCGCGATCGAACCATACAGAATTGTGGAATAAGCGTGGAGGGCGAGCACAAGGGTGAAATAATAGATTTTTTTGGTGTTCTGCATGAGGTTATAGAGTTGAGATATAGTGGTCTTCGACGGATTGTGTTATTCAAGTGTCGATGGTATGACTTAGGACGACACAGGCCAACTGTTATAGATCCTCAACTCGTCAGTGTCCACACTGGTCATGTATGGTACGAAAGTGATCCTTATATTTTTGCAAAGCAAGCAAGACTAGTGTGATATATTAATGATAACAAAATGAAAGAGCCTTGGCGAGTTGCAATAAGGGCTCAGCATAGGCATTTGTTTGATCCCGCACTTTTCATATGCCCGAACGATGAAGATCTTGAGAATGAAGTCCGTGCAATTATTGAAAACGAAGCATATCAAATGCAAGCACCAGATAACATATTAGTGCCAGATGATACGATTGATATAGGACAATTACAAAGAGACGACTATGAACCTGAGGATGTTTCTATTGTTGGATCATCGATAAGGGCATGGGCACGAGCACGATCCAATAATGACTTCATTAACGACGATGATGATAGCACTTCAGAGTCGAAGTCTTCTATGACTCCCGTCGAAGATGACTATATGGATACGAGTTCAGAATCTGAGAACAATAATTAATATGAATAAGTAATTCAATTTATTTTTTTTATTATGTCATGTAATACTTGAGTTTTTTTGATTACATACTGATTTAAATTATTTTAATCGTTGCAGCATCATGACTGGTCCTGGACGTAGACGTTCACGGGGTAGGCAGCAGGCTCCGCTTGATGATACACATCCTCACTTTAGCATTTTGCATGATGAGTCGAGGATTTAGATGAGACTCAGTTGCTCGAGTCCACAGAGCAGACTAGTGCTCAGCCAGAGCTTGCCTAGCCGGAGGGTTTGATCAAAGAATTTGTATTTGAGCAGATTTTTTTTGAAAAAAAATAAAAATTTTATTTTTTATCCAAAATTTATTTTAGCGATGAAATATTAATTTCATCGCAAAAAAATTTGTGAACCCAAAAAAGTAAAATTTTATTATACATTGCGACGAAATTTTTTATGTCGTTGCTATTTTTGCGACGAAAAAATAGTTTCGTTGCTAAAAATTTTAACTTTTTACGATGAAATTTTATTTCATCGCAATTATGACGATGAATTTTTTTATTTCGTTGCCCTTATAGCGATGAAAATTTTCTTTCGTCGTCATTATAGCGACGAAATTTTTTTTTCATCGCAATTATAGCAACGAATATTTTTTTCATCGCAATTATTGCGATGAAATTTTTGCGACAAATTTTGTTTGCGACAAAATCCATCGCTAAGTTTTACGACGAATTTCATTTTCGTCGCAAAAAATAAGAGAATATTTTTTTAATCACAATATTTAGCGATGAAATTATTTTTCGTTGCAATTTTAGCGACGAAAATTTAAGCTCTTGCGATAAAATATTTTCGTCGCTAATACAGCACATACTTCGTCGTCTAGGTTTACTATTTTTTGCGACGAAATAAAATCATTTCGTCGCTAAGGTTTTTTGCTACGAGGCTTTCTCTACAAATTTTTAGCGACGATATATTTCATCGTAAATACTTTTTGCGACAAAAATATGATTTTTAACGACGAAAAAATTTCATCGCAAAAAATCAAATTTCTTGTAGTGGTTTATACGAGTCTTTTAATTTTGAAGAATATGTTCAATTAACCCTACAGCTTACTTATAAAAGAATTAGTAGGTGTACTTTTAGAAGAGTAGCTATGATAATTTTTTTAGCAATGAAACAATATTTAATTGAAACTCTCTCTGTCTTAAATTCAAAAGTTTTATTAACTTCTGATATTTGGTCAGCATCGGTAGGTAGTAATTGTTTTATTTCTATTACTGCTTATTATATTAATAATAACTAGAATTTAAATAAACGTATTCTTGCTTTTTGAACTTTTGATTTTTCACATTCTGGATAACAAATTTCAAATATTATATACCAAATGGCATGTTCATTTGGAATTAATGATAAAATCATATCTATTACTTTTGACAATGCATCTAATAATAATTCTGCTATTATATTATTGAAGAACTCATTGCATTCCATTTTAAATGACCAGTTATTGTATATTAGATGTGCGTGTCATATCTTTAATCTTTCTGTACAAGTTGGCATGGACATGGTCCAAGATATAAGTTTAAAAATTAGAAATGCAGTTTCATTTATTCATGCTTCAAGAGAAAGACTTCAAGAATTTAAGTAACTATGTGTAGATCATGGTAAATATTTTAAAAAATTTAAACTTGATGCAATGACTCATTGGAATTTAACATATACCATGATACATGAAGCATATCCATATAGATATTTATTAAATACATATATTAATGATTATGGATTAGGTTTTGTATTGATTGAAACTGCTTGGACTAAAGGTAAAATTTTGGAAGATTTTTTGGTTACTTTTTATAATGTTATTAATGTTCTTTCTAGTATTTATTATCTAACTTCATGTTTGTTTTTACAACAAGCATTTGATATTAGTAGGAAATTTGTAGAATATAGTTTTGATGATGTTTTAATGCCTATTATTGAACAAATGGAATCTAAATGGAATGAATATTGAAACAAGGTATGTCTCATGCATAATTTAGCTGCTGTATTTGATCCACGAGTTAAATTGAGTGGTGTGCTAATTTTACTTGATGCATATTGTGAAAATATGATACTCGATCCTAAACACGCTAAAGCTAAGGTAACAAAACTTTTTTATGATATTTATGCATTATATGATGAAAAAATTTATGGATCTAGATTACCAGTACAAAGCTTTATCCCTTCTTCTACTAGTTCTCTTTCATCATATGTTTTTAGTTTTATTACATGTAGGAGATAGACACATGCTTCAAGTTTATCTATATCTTCTTCATCAGCTTTAAGTAGTGAACTAGAATTTTATTTACGAAATGATCTTCATTCTGCATATGATGAAAATCAAATAGATAATCTAGATATGTTAGCTTGGTGGAAAAGTGCTAAAAATCAATATCTTTTTTTTGTCTGCCATTACATGTAATATTTTAGCCTTGCCGATATCCACAATAGCATCGAAATCTACTTTTAGTGTAGGTCAGCATGTTCTTGACGAAAAGAGAAGTCGAATGATCAACGAGATGGTGGAGATGCTATTCTGCTTCAAAGATTGATTAGATATGAAGGCGAGGCTTCAAGATAAAAATGGACATTCTACTACATCCTCTGATGACGATGACACAAATTAGACCAATAATTAGTAAGATTTTTATCAAGCTAGCACAGAAGAGCAGGGAGTAGAGAAAGGGTCTTAAAGGAGTTCAGTCAGAGCAGAAACAAGTTGGTATGATTTTATCTATTTTTTTATTAATTATATTAAAAATTTAAATTATTGAGATGAGTCACCTCTATAATTCTATTTTTTTCTCTCCTTCTTCATTGTACTCTGGAGGTTAGCCCTAGCCCCCTTCCCTTCCTATATCATTTTGATATTTATTAATAAACTGGTAGGGGTCCATGGAAAACCCTCTATCTAATAAAATGGCTTTATATTTAAATCCCTAGTTTCTAATTTTTTTAAAATTTATTCATGCATATTTTTTAAAAAAATTTAAAAAATCCTAAATGAGTGGTAAATGTGCCATGCCTTGGCACGATCTATTTCAAGGGGGCCGGGCTGGCACATGGGCTGTGCCATGCCTGGTCTATGGGTTGTGCAGGCGCAGGCTCTTATCGATCATGCTGGGTCGGGGCCGTGGGCCAAAAAATCCTAGTCCAACTCTGCCCCCTCTTATGGGCCATGCCAGGCATGGCACTGTAGCCGATGGGCTGTGCGTGGCACGGCCTATCTCATGTCGGGCTGTGGGCGGTTCGGCCCGTTGCCCATCTTTACTAGGCTTCCATAATCTTGATTTTGGTCTTGTATATATTTTTTAGGCCTATTGAAGGTTGCAAATTATCAATGATGTTTAGGGCTGCGTGCAACCATCAAAATCCTATTTTAGGGGCTACCAATAAGTGAGCTTGCATGCCTTGGTTTCCTGAAAGTAATATTCAGAAGTCAATTTTCTAAGTGCTTGAATCTGGATAATCCTATCATATAGGAGGAATGAATCTAAACAAGTTTAACTCTTGTTCTTAGAAAATGGTCAATTTGGATTGCAGAATTGGAGACTCACCTTGCATTTTTGCATATAGTTATTTTCAAGAGGTTCTATCTTTACAGCTAAATCTACCAAGGGATTATTTGGATGAGTAGACTGAAAATCTTATGGGATTCGTAAGTCAGTTTAATACAATAAAAAAAATCATAGGATTATAAATTAGGCTAGACCTATATTTATAAATATCTGAACATAGCTTTGGAGTAGGTTGGCCCAAATTTTGTAGGAAAGAAACTATTTCAAGATATTTATAAATATAGACCTAGCCTAGTCTATAATCAAATGATTTTATTGATTATACTGGTGTAACTCACAAATTCAATAATATTTTTTGTCCAATCAAGATTTGTTTAGATGATTGGATCTAAAATCCTATGGGATTCATAGATTGGGCTAGTACAACTAGAATTACAGGCCCTCATCCTAACAAATCCTCATTCAAATAGGCCCTAAATGAGATAAGAGACCTAACTTTCTCCTAAAATAAGAGATAAGGGATACAACCAAATATAGGTATTTATTCCAACAAATATTACAGAACAATTGACTATTAGTGATGGCTAATTGCCATCGTCAATGGCATTAGCGATGGAATGCCATCACTAAAAATTTGATGAAAATAATCTCATCGTTAATTATTATTATTAACGATGGTAAATTCACCATCGTTAACAATGATAATTAGAGACGGTATTAGTGATAAAATCCATCACTAATAATTTTAAATTTTTTAATTAAAGTGTTAAAAACTATTAACGACGGTCTTATCGTCGCTACTGCTGTTACTAATAATTTTTAATTTTTAATAAAAAATTTAAAAAACTATTAATAACGATAGATGGCGTCACTAATACCGTCGTTAATAATTTTTTATTTTTTATAAAAAATTATAATTAAATATTTTAAAATTTATTTTAATGATATTAACAAGAAATAATATTCTTTAAAATTTATTATAAATAAAATAATAATTATTTAATATAATTATAAATATAAAATTAATTATATTATATTAAAAATATAAATTATATAATTTTATAAATTTATACTACTTTACAAGTATCAAAATTACTTATATATAAAAAAAATTATATAAGATTCTCCTCATCATCCTCCTCATCCTCCTTCTGCTTCTGGATATCCTCTCTAATAGCTGGTAGATGAGAGCTAGATATCTTAGTATTCTATAATAAAAAAATAAAATATTATTAATAAATTTTAATACAAAAATATATTTATCGATACAGAGATATATATTTCGATATACTACTTTGATTCTCAAACAGATTATTTTTATATATTTTATTCGATGATACGGAGCTATAAACATCTCCGATCCATTGATTAGATGGTTAGATTGAATTTTAAACCCTTATATTCTTTTTTCAGACTTAAGTCAAAATATGTGAAGCTTCTAAATAATAAATATTTAAAATAAGTAAAAAAAATTATTAATAGACTTATCTGCTCTGAGAGTCAAATGCTGCTCCATGTGACTGTGGGATCATTAATGACCACACGTCGTCCGAATCTGAGAGTATCAAGATATCATAAAGAATATTATATTAGATAATAAAAAATAAAATAATATAAAAAAAATCTAAAGTATTAGAGTTTATCGTGTTGAAGACCAACAATATTTATAATGATCTATCCCCATTACGATGAAATTTTTAAGATTATTCGAGCCTATCAGCCAAAGCTATAGACTCATTAAATACATCAATGTAGTATGCGTGTAGCCGAATACATCTAATTCTAGCACCATTGAGCCAGAGCTGATCCGACGGTGGCCCAACCTTGAACCCCTATCGTCATCCTCCTCATCCTCCTTCTGCTTCTATACGTCTCTCCAGCAGCTGATGGATAAGAGTCGGATGTTCCAGCATCATGTAATGAAAAAATAAAATATTATTAATAAATTTTGATATGAAAGTATATATATCGATATGAAGATATATATTTTGATATACTATTCTGATTCTCAAATAAATTATTCCTACATGCTTCATTCAATGATACGGAGCTATAGACACTCCCGATCCATCGATTGGATAGTTAGATTAAATTTTTATCCTTTTGATCCCTTTTTCAGACTCAAGCTTAAACATATGAAGCTTCTAAATATAAATATTTAAAAAAATAAAGAAAATTATTAATAAACTTACCTGCTTTGAGAGTCGGGCACTGCTCTGTGTGACTATGGGGTCACTAGTGATCCCACATCGTTTGAATCTGAGAGTATTAAAGCATCATAAAAAATGTTAGATGATTCAGATAATTAAAAAAAAAAAAGTAAGATGATTCAAGAAAAATAGGTAAACTTACCAATGCTAGAGAAATTTCAGTTGGCAAAGTAGCTTGGTATGGCAACAAAAAATTTTCCTTTAAGGTCTAGAAGATAGCATTAGAGAGTTTCCAAGTCCTAATTTGTCGAAAGTTAAAAGGAAAGAAAATAAAGAATGACGAAGGAGAGAGAGACGTAAAGAAGAAGAGCCAGAGGAGAAGAAACTTAGAAGCCAACCTGGGGAAAAGATCCCTCCCGCATTGTCTTCTCCTTTCCATTTAACGATGGCTGCATGCTGGCTGTCTGTGGAATAACAGACCTTCCAGAGCCACCTCGCCTTATCCATAGAGGAGGAGAAGGTGGTATACAAAAAGAAGGAGAAATGGGGAGGGCATGAACTGGAAACCAAGAGGGACGTAGCGTAGAAAATCAGCAGGCAAACGGCGGCAACGGGGAAGTGGCACAGGGATGTCGGTGAAGATGGTGGCATGCATGAGCTGGAGAACTAAGACATGTTTTCAACTGTTGGCAACTTCATTTCTTCATTCACACTAAACCTATCTAATTTCATTGTAAACTTTAAAGATATCATATTGGCCTCCTTGAGTTCAGTCCAAAATTTTTTTTCGAACTTCGGACCGGGCCTAGGGCCTATAATTCAATTGTTAAGTTGCTCTGACCGCTGTCGGAGTAGATGAGCGGGCCAGAGCCGGTCTGGCAGTGGTCCAGTCTCGAACCTCTACCATTAAAGGCAGTAGGGCTACTCTCGTTGGAGAGCTTTCCGGAATGGTTTCACCTTTCAAAAATAATATTAATTTAAATAATATTAATAATAATATTTTTAAATTAATAATATTATTAATTTAAATATTATTAGTATTTAAATTAATAATATTTAAATTTATATATTATTTGTTTAAAATAATTGGATAAATCTAATCTCAAATAGGTGGAAAATAATATTAGCTTTTATGAATCAGATAAATAGGTGAAATCTAAGGTGCCCGACAAATTTCACAAAAGAACAGAAGCAAACAAGTAAATAAGCAGACCAAACCAAATAGAACAGTCACATTGCTCAGAGACTAATAATGAAACCAAAATCATTCACGCATAAAGCAAAATTCAAATACTTGTAGAAGGGTTTCCATGGTCTGTCGAGTAGCATCAATGGAAATTCGATCTTGCACCCGCTGAAGTGATCATAATTATCGATAGTTGTTGTTCAGGTACATAGTTTAGAATATGAAAAAAAGAAATCAGAAAAGAAAAATCATACAAACTATTGGGCACTATGGTAGAATGGCAAGAAAAGGGAAGCAAAAGCACAAAGCAGTACTTGTAAAAAAATTTGAGGCATCCTATGGTCCCAACTTGCAAATCAATTGAACCTCCCATTGTAGTTAGGAGTGGAAAATATAAGTCAAAATTAACAACAACTGCTCTTCATATGATCAATTACCACACATTATTTTTGGTGTCTTCTGCAAAATTTCTTCTGTTTATTTGCATGAAAGATTACAAAAGAGTTGAATTTCATCACGAGCTTGTTGACACCAGCAAACACCAGAACCTTAAGATCAGGGTTTTTTGAATATTATGGGTATATAAATTAAAGTCTTTTGCCACTAACAAAGCATTTGTTTGGATTATCAGCAAAAAAAAAGAAGACAATCATAAGAATATAGCATGCAAAATCTATTGATACCTATTAGATTTTAGACATCATATGGTAACAAGAAAAATAGCTTACAGTAATTTGTGGAGCCATTCTCTTCAATATCCATTAATTAAGTTTGAATCATCATAGAAAAAATAAGAAGACCATTATAAAAATATAGCAAGTAAAATCCATCGGCACCCATCAAGTTTTAGACATCATATAGGAACAAAAAATCTGGCGGCTGGGGAAAGATGGGGACTGGAGGTGGGAGAAAGAGGGGGACTGGAGGCAGGATGAGCAAAAATGAAAAGTGAAGAACTAACGAGGTATTTTTAAGGTAAGTATTAGCGATGGTAAAATATCATTGTTAATAAGAACTTTCTGTCGCTAATAATCTTATAATCAAATTTAAAAAAAATAAAATTATTTTTTATTGGTGACACAACTTGTCATCGTAAAAGTCAAAAATATCATCGCTAATAATTTTTTTTACAACAGCAAATATATTGATCATCATTTTTATTGATAAAAAGTATTATTAGTGATAGCAAATTTGCTGTCGCTAATAGCCATCGATAAAACTATTTTTTTCATAGTGAAATACAACAAGAATCTGGACTATTACGATGGCAATTTATCATTGCTAATAGTCTAGCTGCCATCGCTAATAATGTCGTCGTTGCTAATTCTATCATAACAGTCAATCTGAAAAATTTTTATCACTAAATATTCTTATTAGTGATGAAAAATATCACTATCATTAATATGACTATTAGCGATAGCGTTAGTGATGTAAGAACTCCATCGTTAATTATTTTTTAATTTTAAAATTAAATTTTAAAAAAAAATAAAAAATATTAGTGAGGTGTTTTTGTAGCTAATGCTTTCGCTAATAATTGTTAGCGATAAAAAATATTATCACTAATACCGTCTCTAATTTTTTAAAATTTTAAATTAAATAATTTTTTTAAGAAAATATTAGAGACGACGGTATTGTCGCTAATGTATCCCTAATAAATATTAGTGATGATATTTTTTATCGCTAATATCATCACTAATAATTAATTTATTTTTTAAAAAAATTAATAAAAATATTTTTTAAAATCTATTTTAATTAATCATAATTAATTATGGGTTTCTAATATCTGTTATAATTAAAATTAAAAGATAATATGATAATAAAAATTAAAAATTAATTATATTATATTAAAAATATAAAATATATATATTTTTTATAATTAGTATCAAAAAAATATAATACATAAAAAAAAATCAGATCCAATCCTCATCGTCGTCCACCTCCTCCTCCTCCCGCTCCTTTCCAGCAGTTGGTGGATGAGAGTCGGATGTTCCAGCATCCTGTAATAAAAAAAATAAAATAATATTTATAAGTTTCGATATGGAGGTGTATCTTTCGATATACTCTTTCGATTCTCGAACAGAGTATTTTCACATATTCTTTCGATGATATGGAGCTATAGACACCTTAGCCCATTGATTGGATGGTTAGATTGAATTTTTAGCCTCTAAATCTTTTCTCAGACTCAAAGCTAAATATATAAACTTTTAAATATGAAAACTTAAAACAAGTAAAAGTATTTAGTAATATAATTACCTGATGTGATGACTAGGATGATGAGTCCAACCGATCGCGTAGCTGTGGTCCTGGAGAAGCTCCACGATCGTATCACAAAGGTATCCAAGAGATTCTGAGGTCACGGCTCAGAAGCCTCTACACAACCTCCTTCATATGCACATTGCTCTAGGTCTGGGATGTCGAGGCCTATGAGGATACCGAAAATATCGAGTCGATGGAAGATCGAAGCTGTGGCCGAATCCTATAAGCCGGCTCCTACTCACCACCTAGTGATGCTGAGCTATTCCTTAAGGTCAAAAGGGACTGAGAAGATGGGTCATCGCCGTACCTCTCAGCAACGTACTCTGCGTAATACATCTGTATAGTTCAGAAATACTTAGTTCTAATATAAAAATTAGATGCTATAACAACTTAATTAGTAAATAAAATTTGAAGTTCTTACCACGATCTGTCGCGATATAGAATCTAAATAGTCACCAATCCTCCTAGACTGGTGGGTGGCCTTCTACAACTATAGCTAGTCTGGGGACGACCCAGCTGCCATATCTATAATAAATAAATAATAAAATTAAATTAATTAAAGCATGCATATAAGAGTATTTACCGTTTCAGTGAAGAGTTTTAGTATAA
The DNA here is from genome assembly GCF_000442705.2 of Elaeis guineensis. Classification (NCBI taxonomy): domain Eukaryota; kingdom Viridiplantae; phylum Streptophyta; class Magnoliopsida; order Arecales; family Arecaceae; genus Elaeis; species Elaeis guineensis. Next base: position 16,998,291 of record NC_025998.2, on the reverse strand, counting down.
ATTTTTTATCAGTCTGTTGGCCACAACATGTGCGCCGACCGAGCCGTCATGTGCCTGATCAATTTTGTTGGATGGCTCGATTCTATTGGACCTTCTACCACCTATCGGAGTACTGTTCGCTGTTCCACTAATCATAAAGGGCCTGCCATATGTCCGTCTGCATCTAGTGATCCGTGAAGGACCTCCAGTCTGATGGTGACTGAAAATCAGTGTGCTAGATGGCAGACTGCCTAAGACTGTAGAGATTATCTCGAAACCTCCGTGTGGCCACCTCTTCATCTTGAGGAGTCTCAAATAGTAGTACTCTTGCAAGATAGAAGCAAATGTGTATTAATATGTGCTTAAAATATTAATATACTAGAAAATTAAAAATTAAACTAGTTTTGACTTATCAGAATCATCACCCAAGCTGCATCATGAGCTCCCGACGGCCAACTCGAGAACTCATTCATCGATTCTAGCATCGATCGGCGTATGATCCTGATAACGACATGAGATGTAGAAGGCTCTATTAATGTACTGCAAAATTGATTTTGAAGAATAAATGTTAACTCTAAAATTACTAAATTATAAATATATTAATTGAGCATGTAGTACTTATGAGCGGCTTAGATATAGATGATCTCTTTATCCTCCGATCGAATCGAAGGTGCCGCGAGCCGGATGGATCCTCGACCACAGTGCTATGTCTGAGAGCTGGCGGTCGCTACTGCATGCGACTGTAGGGTCACTAGTGACTCCCTATCCTTCAAACTGAGCATAAAACATCTAATACAAAGAATATTATATTAGTTAACAAATATATAAATTAAGTATTAGAGCTTACCGCCTGATGAGAGAGGTGCAGAACCATGCAAGCTGGCCGCATGATCCCTCTCTCTTCGAGAGCTCTGTCCTCGATTGCCATGGCTCCGACCTCTGAAAACATGATGTATGCTCTCTGAAAATAAAAATAAATAGATTTACTAAATTAATTATATAATTATGGATGGCAATGTAAGATTTAAAATGATGCAAGATAAGTAATTAAAATGATCCGAAAATTTTATACTTAGCACTACTCATCGGCCTCTTCAGATATTTGGTATCCTTCAGAATCTTCTTCTGATTCTTTATCTTCCTCTTTTTCTTTCTCTTCTTAGGGAAGATTATCCTTTAAAATAATTTTAGTTGGATCTACCTCTTCATGTTGGCCATCTTCACATAGAAGAATTTTTGTAGCATCTAATTCACATCATCGAATGATTGATGAACTCCTATTATCTCATCCTCTTGAAAATATTTTGGTAATTAGGGTTCTTCTTCTTCTTCTTCGAGCATGTAATGAATGGCTCGAGACTTAATTTTGCATATAGCCCATCAATCTTTTCTTCCTCTTTTCATTAATGAAAAAAGATATAATATACTTGAGCAGCTTGTGCGGCTAGTATAAATGGCTTGTTGACATAAGCTTTTGATCCATGTTTGATTTCAATAACTTTATACCGTGGATCAACCTTCATACCATTATCGATATCGAACCATTGACGTTTAAATAGAATGACACTATTACCTCAATGTAGCTCATCTTAATCACTTCTTCGAGAATTTCATAGTAGTCACTCTCTGCCTTATCTTTCCACCAGCTATTTTTTATATACACACCACTGTTCATTGTGCTTTTATAATTTCTATATTGCTGAATGTGAAATTTAAAATTATTTACGTTACAGCCATTATAGCATTCATGTATTTTTCAGACCCATAATCTAATAGTCTTAACTTCATTGGTATGGGCTCGCTTCCTTGAATGACTTGCGTATTATAAAATGAATAAATTAAAAAAATTAAAATATATAAAATAATAATGGATGCTTACTAATTGACGGAACCAATATGCAAAGTTCTCTAAGTGCTGTGTTGATATTTCTTCATCATTTATGCTCGAATTTTCTCCTTTCAATATCTCATCATATTACTTAAATATGCATAAGATAAGTATACTGAAATAAGTGATTAAAGAGTTGGATTGTGGTGGACACTTACAAGATATATGGATCGACCTCCGTGCAGTTTAGCAAAACATATCTCTGCCTGTCGAAGTTCAATATCGGAGAAAATTCATGAACCTTATGCCCAAATTCTCAAGCGGATAGATAAATATTGAGATCTCTTGCTCTGATCCCTCAGCACCATCATCAACATTTCAATTCACTTGAGTCAGCTTGATCTACACACCTAGATTAAAGTAATGTCGACTAAATTTGAAATTTCTTCTATTATATAAGCCTCCATAATAGAATTTTCGACTTGGACCTTATTTTTTACTTTCTTCTTGAGACTATGCATGTATCTTTCAAATGATACATCCATCTATACTGCACTGGACCCCCCATCCTAGCTTCATATGCCAGATAAATCATGAGGTACTCCATAGAGTCAAAGAAACTGGGAAGAAATATCTTCTCTAACTTGCATATGGTTTCTACACTGCTAGCCTCAAGACTGGAGATGTGATCGGTGGATAGTTTGGTAGCACAAATGTCTCTGAATAGAAGGTTAAGCTCGTTCAAAGAACTCCATATGGATTTGAGAAGGAGATCACACCAAGCCAATGGGATAATCGTTGCATGTATGGAGTCATGGTCTTTAGCCCATAAAATCTACAATCTTTGACATTGATGCATCGAGCTAGATTACTTGCATAACTATCTAGGAATTTAAGGCTCTTACACAATTTGCAGACATTCTTCAGCTACTCTTTTGTTAAGGTATAAATGCTTTCATTTTCAAAAATTTCTCAGATGATACCTCAACCAGCTCTAATAGAGGATGCTTGCATATATTATTCATATCTGCTCGAGCCTTGAGATTGTCTTTCATTTTTCCTTGACATCCATAACAGTATAGAAAATATTATCGAATATATTTTTTCGATATGCATGACGTCAAGGTTATGACAGATCAAATTGATGGACCAATAGGATAATTCTAGAAGATGCTTCACTTCACCCAGTTATGAGTTATATCAAACCCTCGAGGCTTCTACTTGTCAAATTTAATGCTAAACGGGACTTTATCCAATTAGGAATCCTCTGAAATACTTTCATACCACTGAGGCACTGGGGCGTATGGTCTTTCTCTATCTTATTCCTCTGAAACTATCCCACTACTTTCAAAAAGGATGATGTTTATGGAGGAATTGATGATGACAATCGAATCAGCAGGATTTATGACCATGCTCAAGCTGAAATAATTTTATATTCTCTATGCAATAGGGATATGCTAACTTTCCATAAGTGCTCCATTCTGACAGCATCCTATAAGCAGAAAATCACTAATGTCCACATCAACGTAGCCTTCATTGTAAAATTCTGCTTCTTCGATGTATCAAAAGTACGAATGCCATCAGATCATAACAATTTCAGCTCATCAATAAGAGGCTTAGATATACATTAATACTTCTATTAGGATGTCGTGATCCAGGAATGATAATGTAAGAAAGATATTATATTCTTTCATACACATCCCAGATGGTAGATTGTATGAAGTGATAAAGACTGGCCAACATAAATAAGAGACCGCTGCATGATCGAATGGTGTAAAACCATCGTAGATAGATCCAACTAGACATTACGTGATTCTTGAGTAAATAAAGGATGGTAAGTATCAAATTACTTCCATGCCTCACTATCTGATGGATGATATATCATATCTGGATGCTTGCATGGTCCTTCTTTGTGCCATCTCATCTGTCCGGCATTACTCTTGGACAAGTAGAGCTTCTGAAGTCTAGGAGTGAGGGGAAGGTATCGAAGAACCTTGTATGGTATGTCTTTTGATTCCTACCCTCTTGCCTCGATTTAAATTAGCTTGCACTGCATATGCCACATGAGCTCTTCTGTTAGTCCTCTTTATAGAAAAGCATGCAACCATTACGGCATGCATCTATCTTCTCATATCCCATGTATAGCCCTTGCATCAATTTTTTTCAAAGCATAGAAGCTCCCAACAAGCTTCTCATCTTTCGATAGTATTTTTTTTATTATTGCTACCATCCCATCATAACAATTGACTGTCATATTAAACTTGGCCTTAAGTTTAACAACTCTGACACGGCTGATAGTATAATGTATGTTTCACATCCCAACCATAGTGGTTCATCAGCATCTTTCAGCATACAATAGAAATCGCTGCTGTCAATTTTGGATCGTCCTCCATATCCCAATTAAATTGATCAGGACCAGTCGCAATCATAACTATGTCCACCATTCTATCTGTGTTCATATCCTGCTCGATTCTAACCCTTATAACTTTCTTCACGTCTCTCCATGCAAGTACCAATGCTTATAGTTGGACATAAATCCATTCTTATACAAATGCACAGCAATTGTATCCCTACCAAATATTTTCTATTGTATATCTGTTACAAGGGCAACGAGCCCATCTTGGATGTAAGAGTGCCGCATTCTCAGAAATAAAATCGCAGAAGTACTCTACACCCTCATGTATTTAGCAGAAATCTTTCCATCGACTACTCGATGTCCATCTCACTACGGTCCATGATAGACTATCTAAGAATTTGTACATACATAGATAAAGACAATTGCTAAAAACTATTTTATCATTTAAAATGGTTATATAGTAAATGCATCCTATCATCAATTAATAGTAAAGATAGGTCCTATCCCATTCAGAAAATATATTAATTTATAAGTTCATTACAGTAATCAAACGATACATAACAGCGATCAAAAAAATTTTGATAGTATTTTTTTTAGTTCTTCTGTGTAGAAAAATAAAAAAGAAATGCTATCCGAAATTTCTTTCGAACCCTTAGCATACCGTTTGATTACTGTAATAACTTATAGAATTACTTGTATTTCTCAAACTATCCATAGTGGACAATCAATTGATCAATATACGTAATTCATCCATCTGTACAAAAATAAATAAATGTACGGATACATTAGAATATGTACATCAATCAACTAATGGGTCTATCGCTCCATGCAATGCAAATTTTATTAAAATTAATATATAATTAATGTTGTCCGGCACCTTCTATTGGCCTAAGCACACTGGGTGCATGAGGCTAGATACCTTTGATGCCAGTTGTGACCCAAGGCTCGGACACGTAGGACATGCCCAGATCCTGTATTTGTAATGCTGCCCAGATCCTGTATTCATGTATCTAATTTATTAATTAATTAAATCAATATTTAATTAATTTTATAATGGTACTAGCCATCACTAATAGTAGACAACATTAGCCATCACTAATGCCATCGCTAATACTCATGGGAATACTCACAGATGCACTGATGCGGGGACAGATCGTGGGGCAGGGGTGGCGGGGGAGGGCCGGGGCAGCTGGCTTGGGGCTGTAGGTTGGGGGCGTGGGGTTGGGCCGGGGGCCGGTGGAGTCGAGCCGCAGGTCGGAGGCGGTGGGGCTGCTGGGGCATTGGGGCTGGGGAGGGGCCGCGGGCCACAAGCTACGGGGGTGGCGGGCAGGGGCGGGTTGCAAGGCTGCGGGGGGCGACAGGACCGTGGGCTGGGGGTGGCGAGGTGGGGCCACGGGCTATGGGGGGTGGTGGGGTAGGCACCATGGGGCCGACGAGGTCGGCTCGGGGTCGGGCTGGCATGAGGATAGGGCCGATGGGGTCACAGCGGTTGTGGGACACCGAGGGGGGGTGGGGGGTGAGGACGCTGGAAGGAGGGTTGGTGGGTAGGAACGGGAGAGAATAAGTGGGAGGGAAAATTTTTTCAATTTTATAAAAGGCAGACTATTAGCGACGACAAACTTACCAACGCTAATACCATCGGTGACGTATTAGTGACAGAAATTTTCGTCACTAGAAACAAAAATCTATTGCTAATATTTTTATCAATTTTTAAAATAATATTTTTTAAAATTATTAGTGATGGTAAAATTTTCGTCACTAATACCGTCGCTAATAAATTAGCAACGACAACATTCCGTCGCTAAAAACTATTGCTAATAATCTCTTCATACTTTCACAAACGTCTGAATATGATATAATTTTAAAATTTAAAGTCTATTTTTACTGTTCATTATCTAAATAATTATCGTTAGAGTATCGTTACTAAAAATCATCTCAATTCTATAGTCTTAGCTATATCGAACAATAAAATTTGATTTGACGACCACGAACGACCGCATAATGATCTGATAGATAGAGACTACTGATGGGTCTGAAAATTTACAACGATAATTTTGATGATATTTGTAGCGTACTATCAAAATTTTACTTCAATCAGATATCATTATCATGGTTAATTTAGTACGGGATGATTTCAATCGTTAAATAAAAAATAAGTATCAAAAGATCAAACGACGTCCTATTAAGGTAATTTTTTAGATAAATAATTTTGTCACTATTTTAATCATTTGTATGATGGTGATCATAAAATCTAAATCACACGTATATGAATCATCTACGTTAAGCAGATCTTATAACAACATAAGTATAATTACTTAAGGATTTTAAAAATGAGTAGCAAAAGATATATAGTTTTGGATCATTCATATACATGCATTTTGAATTTTACGATCACCACTGTATAAATGATCAAAGTAGTAGCAAAGATTATTTATCTAAAAAATCATCTTATAATCAGATACCGTTTGGCCTTTTGATCACTTATTTTTATTTAACGATCTAAATAATTTTGTACTAAATTGATAATGATAATGATGTTGATTGAAGTGAAATATTAATAGTATGCTACAAATATCATCATTGTCAATTTTCGAACTTATTAATTATCTCTATTTATCATATGATCATGCGATCGTTCGTGACCATCGAAATCAAATTTTATTGATCGACATAGCTAGAGTTATTGGATCGAGATGATTTTTTGTGACGATACTCTAATGATAATTATTTAGATAATAAATGATAAAATAAATTTTAAATTTTCAAATTATACTATATTCAAAAAAAATAAAAAAATTATATTCTGTATTGAGTATTAGCGATGGCAACTGCAGTCGCTAATACTCTTTTTACCGTTGCTAATAATTTTAATAAATAATTTTTTTTCTTTTGTGACGGTGAATGCCATCGCTAATGATTATTAGAGAGGTAATTACCGTCGCTAATACTTTTTTTGCTGTCCTTAATAATTTTAATAAATATTTTTTTTATGACGGTGAATACTGTCTCTAATAGTGCCGTCGCTAAATAATCATTAGTGATGGCAATTCCATCTCTAATTCCATTTACGCTGTCAATAAAACTAATATTAGTGATGGTGAGAATGCCGTTTCTAATAGCCATTAGTAAAATAATTATTAACGATGAATCGTTACCATCGGTAATATCGTCGTTAATGATCATTGCTAATATCTTAATTTTTTATAGTAAAAAGAGCATTGTTTATAAGAATATTAAAAAAATATATCAATAAAACTCTCTCGAATGAAAAATAAAATTACTGCATCATCCATGATGAAAATCTTTTTCATGGTCAAGTTCTTTTTAGCCTAACCTATATCGTGAACTATAGAAAAATCATAAGAGTTATTTATAATATATCGCTAATACTTTTTTGCCATTGCTAATAATTTTAATAAATAATTTTTTTTTATTTTTTGTGATGGTGAATGCCATCGCTAATGATTATTAGAGAGGCAATTACCGTCGCTAATACTTTTTTCGCTGTCCCTAATAATTTTAATAAATATTTTTTTTTTTTTGTGATGATGAATACTGTCTCTAATAGTGCCATCGTTAAATAATCATTAGCAATGACAATTCCATCTCTAATTCATTTACGCTGTCAATAAAACTAATATTAGTGATGATGAGAATGTCGTTTTTAATAGCCATTAATAAAATAATTATTAACGATAGAATCGTTACCATTGGTAATGTCGTTGTTAATGATCGTTGCTAATACCTTAATTTTTTGTAGTGACAAGAGAGATTGTTTATAAAAAATCAAAAAAATATATCAATAAAACTTTCTCGGATGAAAAATAAAATTACTGCATCATCCATGATGAAATCTTTTTCATGATCAAGTTCTTTTTAGCCTAACCTATATCGCAAACTATAGAAAAATATCATAAGAGTTATTTATAATATTTTTTATCGATCACCAGCATAAGAGAGTTAACAATTGCACATTGCATTGTAATGTTTTAGATGAGCAAGCAAATTCAGTTCTAAATGGCATTTACTCTTATTTGATCAGTGATTAAAATTCTCTAAAGTGGTTATTAAAAATATCTACAAAAATTTTAAAATTTTCTGGAATTAGATATCAATTTCAACGTCAACTTTGCAGATTGGATGATACTCATGGCAAAAATTTTCAAAAATAATAAATATTTTTAGTATTTCACAAATCTAAACAATAATGAAATGGGATCAAGCCAATTAGTGGATGCCGTATATAAAGCTTATGCATTCCAGAATTTTGATGCAGGAATCCATCCTGTGTATAGCGATCTTTTTGTGAACTCCATTCAAATTATTGGAAGTGACCGGAATGATATCCACAACATGAATAGTAATCCTCCTAATTCAAAAATTTAATACATTAGTTATTATTTGAAAAATATATATTGTCTTTACCATATAAGAAAAAGAAGAGAAAGGGGAAAAAAAAAAAGGATTGAAGCTTCTGCCTCAGGGGTATATCATATAGTTCTCAAATACTTCTACCATATAACTTATGTAGGTAAGACATGAAGCTTCAATGAAACCGTACCAAGAGTCGTTGTGTTGGATGCAATAAAGCACCATCAATTTGTCTCCGCTGAGCTAACTCTTAAATGAACTAACCCACACCTGGTTATTCACTCATTACTCAATAATATCAATGTGTTATACCTTCAAGTGAGACATGCATGCATGCATGCCACATGGCCCTACTTGTCCCATACTTCCTTCCCCATTACATTCCTCCCTTCTTTCCTTCGTAACCTTCTTCTCTTTACACTTTACCTACTTAAGCTTTTCTCTTCTTTTCTCCAAGTCCTTTTCCTACAAAGCTTTTTCCTCTTCTCTTCGTGGAAGCCAAGGTCGTCCGGCCAAAGTTAAGAGACACCGGGGGTGGCCACAGCAGTTGCCACCAGAGGAGGGCTTCTTCTCTCTGTATATGCGCCAGCTCTGAAGGCATATATATATGAAGAGAACAAAGAGAAAGCAGCAGGAAAAAGAAGAAGAGGAAGAAGAAAGACTGTGCGGTTGCCCTCTCCTCTGCGGTTCTTTGGATTCAAAGTAAGCCTGGAGAGTGACATTGCACTGCGGGGAATTGAGGGTTCATGGTCCGATCTCTCTCTCTCTCTCTCTCTCTCGGTTTCTTTCTTTCTTTTTTTTTTCCCTCTCTGTGCGTGTGTGTGGTGTTTGGGGTTCTATGATCTTCTCTCTCTCTCTCTCTCTCCTTTTTTTGGGCTCTAAACTATGGTGAACATGGGTTAACACGGAATGCATTCGTAGTCTAAGGATGGGGTTCCTTTGGAAAGGATTTGGTGCTGGGAATGCATCACTTACACTTATCATGTAATTCTCCTTCTAAACCTTTCTTCAAATCTTTAACATATATATATATATATATATATATAGCATCTATCAGTGCTAGCAAAAGGAGACATCTTTTTCTCTTACAAAGTCGCAAGATTCATGCAATATATAACATATATTCACGAAGCTTCACTTGTGTTTTGGTACGTATTCGATTGGCTTTGAATTCCATTGAATATTGCATCGTCAGTGCTGAGCAGGGAATATTCAGCAAGTTAACATATATTCTTTCCAATGCAAATTTTTATACATCATTAGTGATATAAAAATTTGACGTGGAATGCATTATTTTGTACGATTAGATAATGTAACGGTCATTTTTAATACATATTTAATAATATAATTTTTTTATTTAAAATTTTAAATAATAAAAATATTTTTTAAAAATTTTTGATATTTTGTACGATATATGAATCTTACATTCAAAATATAATTTTTTATATAAAATATTATAATTTTTTAAAAAATATTTTTATTATTTAAAATTTTAAATAAAAATAAAAATAAAAATATTAATTAAATATTAAAAATAATATTTATGTAATTTAATTGGATAACACGATGCGTTCCGCATCGACTTTTTGCACCGCGGCGGGCCGGTGGGCCTTGTTTATCTTCTTTTATGCTGCTTTAGTGGGGGTGGACAGTGAGGAATGGACCGTATTTTGACTTCGAACAAGGGAGGATGTCCTATCGCTGTCGTTGTGCGTTTTATCTATGTGGAATCCGGACTATTGTGCTTGAGCCTCTAGTGTGTGACTACGTCCTCTTTAACCAAGGAAGTGGAGTCTGACATACACTGCCAAATGGTTACATGTACTTGTGGACAGCTATAGCTCTAAGCATCAATTGGTGGCAATCTATTGGCGACAATGTTGCTTTCTTCTTTTTTTTTCTCTCTTTTTTTTTTTTTGCGCTAAGATCGGCACTTGGTTTTCTGAATCCTTGGGGTCATGCTCTATTTTTGATTATACAGTGGATAATCCTAGTTATTTATGCTTAATGTGAGTACGCGCTATTGCCCAATGTTGGAATGCCAAATCAATATTCTCCTCCACGATGAGGGTTCACCTGTGGTTTGTCACGGCGGTGTTTTGTTATTTCTACTCAAGGTATATTATTTTTGGGTATGAACTACTGTTTGAGGTTGATTAAAATACTTCATTAATTTTGAATGAAAGTTAGATCTTTTTCAGATCAAGTTGGCATCATGTGTAGTACTTGAAAGGTGACTTATTTCTGTGCAGGGTTGAGTTCAACTTTTTGACTATAATTATAAAAGTCCATTTCAAAATTGAGCATCCCTTGTTCATGATCTAGTGCCTTAGAATTTGAAGGTCACTGGGATTTTTAGTGATCCTTCTTTTCCATGTCTCAATAGGTTAATCGATGAGTTGGATGAGATAATAGAGATTCTAAATGGAGTACATATGATTAGTCCATGAATTCACAACAAATGGAGTTATTAAGAATACAAATGGAGCTGGAGCTGTGTATATTAGTAATTTAGTCAGATTAGCTCACCAATCCAGCCAACATTTTGGTTGGTCTCTACACTAGATGGTGAAGGGCTTAAAGCCTAGCGAACATTCTGATGATTGATTTTGAGAAGCCCAATTAGGATTGTTTAGACTGAGAAATACTTAATTAAACTGAGCTCGTAGGTGCTAGGACGATATGCTTTCATCTACACAACATCAATCTTTCTTTTTGAAGAATTTTACACTAACCATGCCTTATATATATATATATATATATTATGTCTATGGGTCAAACGAACAATTCTCTAAAGATGAATGCTTAGCATATTCTCTGTTAAAAGAAGACTAGCATTGCACTAGGACATCTCCTTACCACCGGGAGGAGAATTACTATGACAATAAATAAAATAAAATTGAAGTCATGATACCCATGAAAAGCCTATAAATCCTTTGGTTTGTGCTGGGTTGCTAACGGGAGCTACCCCTATGACTCTGCAAGACAATATATATAGAAGTCAGAAAATTCATCAGAGTTTGACTTTGATCAGACCCTCCGATACTTCAATCAGAGAAAAGATATTTGTAAACCAAAGGAGGAATCGGTGAAAAAAAAGGTTTTGTTTATATATGATTGATTGACTATATTTTTTGGAGGACCTTTGAGTTTATTTATAATTGGTATCTTGAATCTTCTAGGATCATAACCTAACAAACTTCGAATCATACTATAATACCTTACTGACGCCGTATAACATCCCAAGGACGTATTGTAACTGCCTGGTACATGATAAAATTGCCGAAACCTTGTGCATATTTGGACAAAAGGGTTGAGTTGCCTTTGCCATGAGAAGGTTCTACCTGCCTTGGGTCACTTGCCAAGTTGACTTCAGTTCCAGAGGTCGATTGCTTCTGGTCTGTTTGTTTTAGCTTTCATATCGGCTAAGAGATTCCAATCAGAATATCTAGAAAAATCTTAGGATGTGCTTGAGTTGGATGACTTTGATTGCACGATGCCGCTGTGCTATTTTTTTTTTTGATGCAAATGAGTTATATTCCTAAGTACAGGTGAGCAAGCAGAATAGGTGGCAAGCATTCATACTTCCTTACAATCCCAGCGGAGTTGTAAGTTCGACTATGTTTTGAGTTGAAACAGGTTACAGAGACTTCATTGTGACACCACTGCTGAATGCTGGTGACGATTTGTGGTAGATTAGCAAGGAAACTGATAATAGTTTGTCTTATAGATAGGATGGATTCGTGATCTGTCACGCCCCAAACCCAGTACTTGAGTTGGGCACGAGACACGGCCACACAACCCTAGAGCAATGCCCTGAGGATTATGTAAGGCCTAAAAAAGTTAACACTTCAAAATTTTAAATAACCAATTAAATACCAAATCAATTAACCGAGTCACAACTTCAAATCGAATGTAAACTTGTTCAATACAATTATTCAAATGTTCATTGGTATCAGAGAATTTAAGCTAACTAAACTACTAAAAGCTTCAGTACTCAATTGCTCTCGCCCGAACCATCCAACTAAGCATCCTGTGAGTCTGAAAAAAATAAGAAGGGAAATATGAGCTTCTCCAGCTCAGTAAGAATCACTGCACATGTACATCAAGCCAGTAGATAAAAATCATTACATTTGAAAAAACTCATAGGTATATAATAACTGTAATATTGTCACAAATATGCATAAGTATCATCATACATCATCAGGTGAAATCTTCATTCATTGTTGAATTTCATATTAAATATTGTATCTCTTCACATTTTCGGTCTATCAATGTCTTATCCCTTTTTGGCTTTGGACTAACCCAGACCATACCTCAATCTCTTACCAATCCAATTATTCTTTCATATAAGCCTTTCAAGGCTGTCCCAGGATGAGCTCCTGACCGGCTGTCCCACATACAAAAGCTCGTGAGAGGCTGTCCCACGCATAAGCTTCTGGCGGGCTGTCCCAGGCATGAGCTCCTGGCCGGCTGATTCATATGTCGAGGCTAGTCCAAAACATATCCTTTCCATTTAATTCTTGATTTTTATCGAATTATTTTAAATTACAGAATGATGAAATTGATAAGTCATGTCCATAAGACTCATACCATCAATCATAAAAATTCTTTCAAAATATACTCATATTTGAAAAAAAATTATTCATATAAGCCATCTCAATGTCTCAAGCATAGAAAACTCATCGATTATAATTTCGATATTGCAAATTCAACATATAAGACTAACAAATAAATAACATAAATTTAGCGATGATCATGTACATGATTCTTACCTCGATAAATGAAAATTCAAATTCACAGCCTTATAGTCAGAAAATCAAATCCTACTCGTTGTCCCCCTAGTCGTTGGACTGTTCTCCTATCAAACAAAAATAAATTAATTTAACCAAATAAATTTTCTATATATATTGAGGTTATCTGACTCATACCCATGTCCCCCCTCTTATATATATATATATATATATGTATATATATATATATGTATATATATATATAATTATATTATATATATATATATTTTATATATTTTTAATTTTTATTCATTATTTTTATTTATTTTGTATATATATGTATGTATATATATATATATATTTTAATTTTTATTCATTATTTTTATTTATTTTATATATATATGTATGTATGTATATATATATATATATATATATATATATTTATATTTATTTATTTATTTATTTATTTAGAGAAGAGAGAAGAGGCTTCTTCTTCTTCTCTTCCCCACGTTCGAAAATAGGGAACCCGAGCCCCCATCCGAACGTCTCCCTTCATCCTGACCAAAAGAGCACCTCCAGCCACCTTCCCCGGCAGCGTCCCGACGCCGGCGATGCTACCATGTCGGTGGCAGTGCCACCATCCCTGTTGCCAGCGGCAGAAAAGGAAAAAGATCACACAAACAGGGTGTCCCTGTTTGAGCCCGAACCGGCACCTCGCCGGCTTCCAAATACACCAATGATCGGAGAATAAAAAGGAGAAAAGGAATACCTTGCTCCCACGTCCGAAGAAAGCTCCGACGACTCCCCTTTCTTCCGATCAACCACCCACGGTATTTCTTTGAGAAAATCTCTCAAATCCCTCGATTTTCTTCAAAATTTTTGTTGTAAAATCCTAAGGGGGACGGGAGATCTTTATAGTGGAGGTTTCCTACCCTAGCCGGACTCTTTGAGTCCGATTTTGCCGGAATCGTGAAAGAAGAAGACTCCGGCTAGGAGTCTTCCTCCTCCTCTGTTTTTTTTTTTGTTATTGGGCCGTCTGGGCTACAGGCCCGAGTAACTGGGCTGTTACATGATCAGTATTAGATTAGATTGCAGTCCAGTCAATAAACTGTCTTGCAATTTGGAGAGCAGCAAAATATGGGTGATAAGCATGAAGTTCAGAGCAGCGAAGATGTCATTTTTTCCAAAGACTCCATAACCCTGCTGCCAATAGGATGTCCAATCCTCTTGCTAACTGCCGCCTGCATTCTTGTGATCACCAGGAATTCCATTGTGCTGATTGAGAAAATGGTAGATCATTGGGATGGACGCCCTGAAGAAGCAAAAACCAGACTTCACGCGAGTAGGGACACTGAAGAAGTAAATGGTCCGTCGTCTCTTGACGGAGATTGCACAACAGCCTCGCTTAGTGAGATTGCTTTTGGTCAAAATTTTATCATGAAAGGCTAGGTACAGAAAGTATTTAACCTTCTCAAGGATTTTAATTTTTCAAATAACTTTACTCACCAATGACCTTATACCTCCGTCAAGTAAGAACTTGTAAAAATATTTGGTTGAGAATTTTTCCATAGGGAACCATTTCCATTCAATTGTATCCGTGCGATTAGAGATCATAAAATCGGAAAGATCATGTCTAAACATCCTAGTAAGACATAACAACGTGCATGAAACAGTCATGTCAAGATGCACCCAAAGCACTTAATAAGGCAAAATGGATCTGTACATTGCGTGAGTTGCTATGCTTAAGGGTCTGCGATTAACGATGTTTAGAGATGAGTGAAGCCTTCGCCACTGAGATTTTCTTAGTAGCTGAAAGAATGTATAACCAAGGGAACTGATCTTTAAGATGATGTTTAGATAACCAAGAGTCATTCCAGAAGGAGGCTTGTAAACCGTTTCTGATCTGAAACTTCACCAATGATCGAAATAATTCTTTAACTTTCTGAACATCACTCCAAAAGTATGATAACCATTTTTGGTTTACGGATTTCAGAGTTATTGCTTGGTCTCGATAATAGCCGGTCTTCACCAAAGAACTCTAGGGTTTCGGTGAGTCAGAGAAAGATTTCCACTACCACTTATAGAATAACACCTAGTTTAGGACATTAAGATTTATAATTCTCAAACCACTAGCTTCTTTGGAACTGCAAGCCGAGCACCAATTGAGCAGAATTCCCAGGTTTGTATTTGTCCTCTCCACACCACAAGAATGCGCGACGATATCTATCAATTCTTCTAATGATTCCATATGGCAATAAGAAACAAGACATCCAGAATATGACGATCGATTAGATTACAGCATTAAGTAATATTGCCCTTCCCGCAATAGAGATCGAAGTTTGCCTTTTCATGTAGTCAATATTTTCATTATTTTCTCAATGAGTGGCGACCAATCCTCTGATTTGAGTTTTCAGTGATGCAATGGCATTCCAAGGTAAGTCAATGGAAAGTCTGCTATTTTATTTTCCAGCATATCTGCAATCTGATTCCTTTGAGCATGCTGAATACCAAGACTCAAGACGGTAGATTTCTCAAAATTGATCTTTAACCTAGGACGATGCCGCTGTGCTTATTGAATGCAATGTCACTTGTAAACAACCACATTGCAGCTTCCTCGTTCTTTTTTTCTTGTTTCTATAAACTGAATTACAAGAATGGAAGGAGGAGAGGATTAGTGGAGTAAGAGAAGCTATATGTGAGAAAGAGAAAACTAGAAAGGCTCCAGACAAAAAGGTAAAAGTGGATTCCATTTTCCTCCACCCTACTTCATGTCCCTCTCTAAACAGTTGGGTACAGTACAAAGACAAGACATCATGGAAGCAGTAGGTTAAACAGTCAGTTGCCACCATATCTTTGAGGGAATCCCAGCGATGCACTTTTGCATGGGCGGCATGCATGCGGCTTGCTGTACTGGCAAAAGGTACACTGGCTTCGGCTCGCTGCAATGTTCATCCTTCTTTTACCACCATTCTAACTTGCACGAATAGAGCTAATTTTGTAAGAAAGTTCTCCCCTCCTCGGTGTCAAAATGTTAAACTTGTTTATTATATTTCATTTATTAATCAACTTGTAGGGATTCATGTGATATATTTTCAATCTATGCACTAGATCCACTATAAGAAAAGAAAACTTTTGCGATAAATTTATTGACGATGAAAATATTTTCGTCGTCAATAAGACTATTTACGATAAAAAATTAAATTCATCGCTGATAATGAAATATTTATGACGAAAATAAATTTTCATCGCAAATAGCCTCATATTTGCAATGAAAAAAAAATCATCATAGATATCTATTATTTGCGACAAAACTAATCATCGCAAATAATAAAATATTTATTTTAATTTTAAATTTTTAAATATTCATGATAAAAATAGTTTTATCGTAAATAATATAAATATTTACGATGAAAATTTATTTTTCATCACAAATACTGGTTATTTACGATAAAAAATTATCGTCACTAATATTAAAAAAAATAAAAAAATTTAAAAATTTAAAAATTAAAGATTATTTATGATGAAAATATTACGTCGTAAATAATAAAATATTGATGATGAAAATTAAATTTTTATCGTAAATACCTCATTATTTACAAGAAAGTTTATCGTCGTTAATACGTAAAAAAAATTTTAAAAATTTTAAATTATTTATGATGAAAATATTACATCGTAAATACTAGAGTATTAGTGACGGAAAGTCATTTTCCATCGTCAATACTTCATTATTTACGATGAAAAATTTTTATCGCTAATATTTGAAAAAAAATGAAAAATTTTAAAAATTTTAAAATTATAGATTATTTACGATAAAAATATTACATCATAAATAATGAACTATTGACGATGAAAACTAAATTTTCATCGCAAATACTAATTATTTACGATAAAAATTTATCGTCGCTAATATTTGAAAGAAAATAAAAAATTTTAAAAATTATAAATTATAAATTATTTGTGATGAAAATATTACATCATAAATTATGGAGTATTGGAGATAAAAAATAAATTTTCATCATAAATACCTCATTATTTACGACGAAAATTTTTCGTTGCTAATACATGAAAAAAATGAAAAATTTTAAAAATTCAAAAATTACAGATTATTTATGATAAAAATATTACGTCGTAAATAGTAGATTATTTACGACAAAAAATCAAAAAAAATTTCATCGTAAATAAATTTTTTTGTGATAAAATTTTTTTACCAAATTTTTTTTTGAATTATTAGCGACGAAAATTAGCTTCCGTCGCTAATAACGTTATTAGCAACAAAAAATTTCGTTGCTAATACTCCTGCTTTCAATCAACGTCAAATCGACGTCTCTTCGTGTGAAATCGTGCGAAACTCTTATTTTTCCCCCTCTCTTCTTTTCCTGATCTTTCTCCCTCTCCTTGAGATCTCCTCTCTCCGTGCTCTCCCCTCCAGCTCTTCTCGCTGGTGAGCCCCTCTCCACCGCTGTCGTCCGCCATTCGACTGCATCCATCGACCGCGGCACCCATCATCTGCCGTCCGCCGGAGGTAAGGTTTTCAACCTTTTTTTTTTGTTGATCGGGCCACCAAGGGGTGGAGCTGTTCGTAGGGGGGTGCCGTGGGCCGTCGGTGGCACCATGGGGCCGGGGAGGGGTCGGTCGACGGGGAGGGGTTGGGATCCAAACAGGGGTGGGGCGGGATGAGGCCGGAGGGGGGGATGGGGCCGGAAAGGGGGCGAGCGGCCGGCGGCGATGGAGATGGGGCTGGGGAGGGGGTCGGCCGGCGAGGAGATTGTTGGCCGGCGGGGAGGGGGTCTGGGGCATAGGCACGCAGGATGGGGTGGGGGCCAGGATGGGGTTGGGGGGGATGGGGTCGGGGAGGGGGCGGCCGGCGATGACGGAGACGGGGCCGGGGAGGCTGTCGTCGGCGGAGACGGGGCCGAGGAGGGGGCGGCGGCGGGGAGGGGTTTGCACGATGGGGAGGGAGGAAGGGAAAAGAGAAAGGAGAGGAAAGAAAAAAGCAAGAAAAAAAAATAAAAAAATAAAAAATAAAATATTAATCAAATATTTTATTATTTGATTAATAAAAATAAAATCTAAATCACGATTCGAATTGGATCGAGGTTAGGATTCGAGTCGAGACCTTGATTCGGATTGAGATCCAGATCAGGATCTGATATGGGCAGTGCAGGGTCTGTGACAGTGCCATCACCATAGGAGCGGGGGCCGTGGGAGGTCAAGTTCGAGCGGTGCGGGGTGTGTGATGGCACTGGCACCATGGGAGCGGGGTTTGTTGGGGCCTAGTTCGGGCGGTACGGGGTGTGTGACGGCACCGGCATCATGGGAGTAGGGGCCATGGGAGGCCGAGTCCGAAGCTCGTTCAGAAAAAAAAATTATTTAGAAAAAAATATTTTTAAGTAAAAAATATTTAAAAGAATTAAAAAATTATAATATAAAATTTAGATAAAAAATATTTTAGAAAAAAATAAAAAACCATCGAGTCCTCGGAATTAGGTTTCGTGTTATTATTTTGCGTTAATATTATTTTGCATGCTCAATTGCTTATAGTTTATTTTATATTTATTTTATAAATTTATTTTATATTTATTGCATGCTCAACTACTTATAGTTTTCGTTATTATTATTTAATATTATATTTATTTATATGTCAAAAATTACAGGTATAGCACCAGGAGACAAACGATGACGTTCGTGTTCGCTGTCTACTTCAGAGGCTGAGGCGCCTTCATCGATTTCTACTACCGCACCAGTTCCATCATCAGTAGGTCCTGCACTGGCAGGTCCCAATGAGACGGGTTCGAGTGAGGTGGATCTGAGTGATATTATTATTCTTTCTATATAATAAAATTTAATTTTTTATTTAGATAGCTATCATATTAGTGATTTATTTATTATTATTTCAGATCAGTCTCCACCGGTAGTGAGGTGAGGGCGAGGTCCATCGAAGAACCTCGCTCTAGAGCATTGGAGACATCCAAACTTTTTTTTTTGAGTTTATTTATTGAATAATTTATTCTTAAATTAAATTTATTATTTACTAATTTGATTAGTAACTGTACAAAGAAGATGTGTCCAGAATGTCGCGAATCGGACGAGACAGACCGTATCGCATTGTGGAGGTTCGAGGTCGTTCGCTCGTTACATGAAGCAGATGGTAAGTAATTTTTAATTAGTATATAATTCTCTAGCTATTTAAAAAAATTTTAATTAATTATTCTCAAATTGCAGAGAGATGCTGAGAGTGACGAGCTTCTTGATAGGATCGATATCTACCAGTGGATCCACTAGCAACGGTTAGGAGAGTGGACGATGGAGAGCCAGGTGCTCTTTGTAAGTTTTTTCTATTATTTTTTCATTCACAGTCTAATTTTTATTATAAAATTAAAATAGCTATAACTTTAATTTTCAGGACTGTATGACGGACATGAGATCTCAGCCTACCTTTGAGGGCTCGACCGCACCCACAGATGACAATATCTGTGATCAGGTGCTTGGTATGAGATTCTGTTATGTTAGGAGTCTAGGGTATGGGATTACTGCTCCCTCATCCTCATGCTCGTCTAGGGCTAACATCCATGCTGCCTGCGATGCTCAGAGGCAGGCTACTGAGGATCGATAGTGAGCTCATGAGTTGGTTGCAAGCATCAACGAGCATCAGCGGCTCTAAATCTAGATGATGGAGCGGATGGTGCAGATGAAGCGGACGATACAGCTGATGAGGTAGCAGTAGGACAGTCTGAGCTCTTCCGAGCGCTTTCCTTCTCCAGCTCGTTCTCCTTCTGCAGATGCCGATATTTGACGGCCTTTTTATGTAGTTTTTTATTTTTATTTCAATTTTTTTATAATTTTAATTTAATATAATAAAATAATAAAATTTATTTATGAGTTTATTATGTAAATTTTTTATTTTTAATTTATAAAAAATATTATAAATATAAATTAAAAATATATATTCATAAATTATTTTTAAAAAAAATATTTATAAATTATTAGCGATGAAAATATTTCTGACGAAATATTGATCCCCAAAAATATTTTACTACGATGAAAAATTGGTCGTAAATAAAATTTTTAATAAATATAAAAATATTAAAATTTTATATTAAATTAATAGCAATAAAAATATTTTCATCGCTAATAAGGGCATTTACGATGAAAAATTTTCATTGTAAATATTTTTAATTTAATTTTTATAAATATTTTTAATTAAATTAATAGCGATAAAAAATTTTCATTGCAAATATGCTTATTAGCGACGAAAATATTTTCGTCACTAAAATTTTTTAAAAATTTAATTAAAAAAATATTTAATTAAATTAATAGCGATGAAAATATTTTATCGCTATTAATCTATTATTTATTAGCGATGTTAAATTTTATCGTAAATATTTTTTTTACGACTAAAATTTTTCGTCGTAAATAGTTTTCGAGAAAACAAATTTTTTTAACGACAAAAATTTTTCATCACAAATAAACTATTATTTGTAATAAAATTTTTTTCATCGTAAAATATTATTAACGACATGATTATTGACGACGAAATATTAGCGACGAAAATTTTATCGCTAATAACTATTAGCGATGAAAATAGGTTATTAGTGACGAAATTTTTTTTTTATTAATAACCTGTTTTGTTGTAGTGATCTTGGATGTTTATAGTGGATGAAAGTATCCCAATAATATCTTCTACCTAGGTTTTTTTTTTTTTTCCAAATGGGGTTTGGGTCATTACAAATGTATCAAAGTAAACTCAGTTTATAACTCATATAAAACTATGAGATATTGTAACACGGGATTGAATTGATCAGATTTGTAGTATCTATAAATAGATTTGAAGCTTTAGTTTGGCGAGGACGCTAAAACTTAAATGGAGGATATATAAAGATTTGTGCAAGCTCGTTTTTTAATCTCACATCAGCTATATATTGAATAGATTTTTAATATTTATGTAGGATAAATAAATCTAAATAATATCCTTTTGTTAGTTTTTTTTTAAATGAAGTCATGAGTTACACAATTATTATTTCACTAGGTAATGGCAATCCAAATTTTTATAACTTTGGCACGGCAGTGGAAATAAGGTGGAGTAATTCATTCCATCTCTAAGATTAAGGGCCAAAATGCACGATCGACACGCATGAATAAATGAATGACACTTCCCATAATTCCATTCTCCCAGGGACCCCATAATTTGGAGAAATCCATGTGTAATCTTGACATGACCTGCAAGCTTAGCTTGGACCAACATAGAGCTGGTATGTTTGGACGGGCATAATTACGATTGGGTCGTAGAGCAGTCCAGCTTGTTAATCTTTGTTTTAAATGCTCAAATTCTAATTTAGAGATTTCATCCAATTGATCTAAAATGACAACATTATTAGTCGGGTAGGGTTTACATAAGTTTCGTCAGAGCCCATTTACGGCCCTTGCTGAGTGCAGTACCGGAAGCATGAGAATTTTTAGAGTAAATGGACGTTATAAAAGTTAAAGTTAATCCCGACGCATGGTAATTAATTAGGATCATAACGTAAAATCTATCAGGCATACTTCTGCACCCATGACCCCATCACATCCCTTCTCGGGACCGCATCTCTGCTAACTGCTTTAGTTCCCCTGTAGATTTTCCTTTTTCTTTTACAATATATTCTACTGCATATGCTCATCCAAATTTGATGTTCTACTCAATTATATATTCGTGAAACTAGGCGTCAATGCTAAACATAAGGAAATTATTCATGGAGTACCATTGAAGCAACAAGGAAGATCGATGGTCGACCACCAGGTTCGAACTTTGGACCTCTTCCAATCAAAGAAAGATGCCAATTAGCTAAACTAAAACCATCGGAACTGCAAAGTTGCTAGAGCATTATTTAGTATGACAAGAAACCAGAGGCAAAGAAATTTGGATTTTTAAATAAAGCAATCAAGAGAGTGGATAATGAAACACAAGAAATGTCATAACAACACCACAAAGGAACTCTTAGTTGTACAGAGGCTGGACTCACTTTTCTCTCCTACGATGGCATGGAACCACTATGCCATGCAACCACATGAGATTTATATCCAGACTCTGCAATCATGGCTCATGTCTTGACAGCTACAGATTAAACATCACCTTGAGTGCATCACGACCACGAGCACTGACCTCAAAAGCTTCCTCCACCTCCTTCTGAGAGAATCCATACCTGTGAGTTATCAAAGGCTTCACATTAATCTTTCCAGTCCTCAGGAACTCAATGCACAATGGCCAGGTGTCCTTGTAGCGGAAGACACCAATTATATCAACTTCTCTGCAACAAAAAATGGTAGAAAAATATAAGCAATCGCTACATCAAGTCAATAACAGAGTATTCATCTTATCAAGTTCAATAGCCTTAAAAAAAAAAAAAGGGAAAAGAAAAGAAAAGAAAACCAAGAGAAAAAGGTTCGATGGCATTGTTCTCTCATCATGATCCAATTTCTCAATTTTTTATTCAACCAAAGACGAGTAGTGGAGGAGTATTGATGGAAATGATAATACCTTGCTGCAGCAGGAGTAAGGGGGACGGTCAACTCATTTTGGCCCATTCCCACAAGGCAAACTTTACCACCAGCACGGGTCGCATTGAGAGCAGTCGACATTGTTTTGCTAAAACCAACACAATCTACGGTGATATCAATATCAGCACCCATAACCTTTTGTATTTGAATAACCTCCTCATCAATATCCTATAAGATAATAAAGAGAGCAACTTATGGACAAGGAATCATGGAAAAAATAAAAAACAATTGGCCCAAATGAAGGTGCTACAACTATTGGATTACAGCTTCATGATTTACATAATTTTAATAAATAATAAATATTTGTTATCAACTTTGACTACTTTGTGGATTGTTAACTTTGTTCTAAATCCTCTATAGGAGTCATGAGTCAATATAATTGTTTGGCCTTTTCCATGTAATGTCAGTTCCACCAAGCCTCTTGCATAAGCCCTTTTTTGACTACACATTTACATATATACTCCTATAAAAATGCAATATATCTCAACTTATTATATCAGAGTTCTTCAAATGACATGCCCATTGCTGAAGATGCATAAAATTGTATCAAGATTTTGAATGATCAAATATCTCCTTGTCCTTTGACCTACATAAACCTTCATGGTAATGCACTAGCAAATTGAATTGCACCTCTCTCAGAGCACCTGCGACGCTACTTTGTGTAGTGTCCCCACTCACAACAATAACCATATATTGGCCACATAAATTAACTGTGTGTAAGAAATCAGGTATATAAAGTATGAACTATGCTAGCATCTGTAAATAAGTAGTTTTATTTGGTCTTGAAATGTAAAACAATAACGGCAATCCTCTCCCGGTGGACAAGTTCGTTCATCGGTATGAAGTCCGAAATCTTCGATCTTAAACCTTACATTAGGGATTTCTTCGGTGAAAAGTCTGTTCATAAATCTTGCTTTCTAATTCCTAGGAAGTGTACTTCAGTGTCAAAGATTCACAGCTTTATGTCTCCCCATCATCCAGCCAAACTAAAAATGAAAGAAAGACATATAGCTAATGAATCTAATTGATGAGTCTTGAGTTGTAATTCATTGTCAAGGACCAAAAACTTAAAAAGCCATGCTCATGAAAATGCCCATTGTTATGGAACTCTTGCCCTATCCAAGAGCTTGATAGTTAGTAACTCGGTGATTATGTTGCATTTGTAAGCACTTTCACTTTTCCTACTTCTTAAAATTCAAACAAAATGTTCCATTTCTATTTTATTTTTAAATTCTATAAAAAACAAAAACATGTTTGGTGTAATAAGCTATTTTATTTTTGTGTAGACAAAAAATATATACATATATCAAAAACTAACCCCTCCATCATTTGGTAGTGGCAATGGGAGTGATGCTAATGATAGCAATGGTGGCAAAGAAGGTAGTAGCGGCACTCCAAATAGATGCGATCATGGTGGTAGTAATAGCATTGGTGGAAGCAACGACCATAATGATGGAGGTGGCAATGGTAGTAGTGATGGACATAGTAGCAATGCATTAAGAAAATTAGAGATGGCAGTAGTGGTGGCAATGGCTATAGCAACGAAAGCTGTGGTGGTGGCTATGACAATGGTGGAAAGGACATCAAGGCCGGGGGGTTTCCGCTCGAAAAACTTTAGTTTCTCTCCTTTAATAGAAAGGGAAATAGTGGATTTATGTTATAAATATCCGAGTCCAATTTTGGGATACACCACCATGACAATTTCTAATTCCTTTTAGTTCTTTTTTTCAGAACAGGTGAAAGTAAGATTATTTACTTCAACATTTTATAGAAATTATGAGAATATTTAGAAAGTTGAAAATAGCACATGATTACCAAAACAAGTTTTTCTTTTTGTCTAGATTTCCATGTTTTGTGTCAAAAAATAGAAAACGTGGAAAAACAGGATGCCAAACATCAACTTAGTTTCATGTTGTGGAACGTCCAAGTAGCATATGATCTTTTGTAGTAAAATTAATCCTCTTTCTCATTATAATTCCTCAACTTCTTCTTCTTCTTAGGTTGAGAAGCAATCTACATCTTGTTTAATCTATAGTGTATCTTTTGTCTAAAGTTGAAATAATCTTCTGTTAGACTTTTATGCAAGTAACTTATATCTAAGAGCTTATTGTACAATAGAATGCACAATGTATTACAAATTAAGAGAAAAAAGACAGAGGAATAAGGAATTGAGATAGCCCCTGATGTATAAGAGATGATCAAAAGAAAAGAAAATATTTAGGGCCTGCTTGGTTAACCTAGCAAGATTTAGACTGAATTTTCTGCTGAATTTATGGACCTGTAAATCCCTTTAAGCATGGTTCATATCAACTAAACATCTTTCCAACCTTAATCCTAGGGAAGGAACAAAAATAAATAAATAAATAAAATAAAAACAAAAGAAAAGGACTCCACGAATCTTTTTTTCTTCCAGTAGACCAATAGACCCACGGCTAAGTTTAGGTCAAGCCTTTAAAAGATGCGAGCCGTGCAGACCAACAGGTCCGATTCCTGCAAGATATTCAAATATCGAAACAGGCCCTAGGTAAGCCATTTATAATTAAAAGCGGCCTATTATATGCTAAAATCTTTTCAAATTGGGTGACAGAAGAAAAAGAAGAATCTATAGCAATATATACCATACTTAACCAAGGAAACGTAGAAGGAAGAGAAGAAAGTTGGCAAAACCTCCATGTTTGAAGAAACTCTAACAATTTCATCCGCTCCAAGAGACTTTGCAACTGATAAACGGTGATCATTAACGTCCGTTATAACTATTTTTGCAGCACCAAATGCACGAGCTGCAAGCATTGTGATCAAGCCTATCGGTCCAGCTCCCATGATTAGCACATTTGTCTCTGGACCAACACCAGCACGACGGCATGCGTGGATCCCAACGCTGAGGGGCTCACACATTGCCCCTTCCTCCAAGCTTACATTGTCCGGAAGCTTGAAACAGAGCTCAGCAGGATGCACCAACTGCTAAGAAATGAGAGAGACATTAGCATCAAGCGAGCAGTCCTTTTAGCATGAACCTGATTGGAGTCCTTTTTTTTTTTTTTGATTGAAGGATTTTGCTGCGGTTCTAAAATAATAAATGTTGAGGAAATGCATGAGTAAATGAGGAGGAAAAAAAAAAAAAAAGAATACTAAAGCTTCAAATTTATAGCGTATAAAAAAATTAAGAGACGCTGAAGCTAGGAGATTGAAAGTTGATACTGCATGCCATTCCCGCTCCACAACCATGCAAGTATTCGACCTATAGATGAATGGTGGAATGTACTAAGATATGGTTCCACTGAAAAGAGCAATTTTTTCCCCCTCTTTTAATATTCTTGCAGGATCCTTTTGGATGAGTAGCACGAGAGTAAAAAAGTTGGCTCTATGGATTTGTCAATGTCAATATGGCTCTTAAGTTAATTGAAGTTAGGACACATTTTGTTCCTGCCAGCTTGTTTGGTTGGGATATCAAATTAGTCTCCAAACCAGCTTGTTTCTACCCTCTGCAACAGCCCTGTTTTTGCTACAGACTCTCCCTGTTTTGTTCCTAACAATTTGCTGTATCTGTTTTTTTATCCCAGTCATTCTAACTTGTAGCTCCTCACTGAAGATCAGTGTCAATAAACGCCTGGTGGCTGCTTTGCCGGCCTCCATTAAGATCAGAAAAAAAAAATATTGGGACATGTTTGGTTGGAGGGAGTTTACTCTTGAATTGAAATAGAACCATTTGGTTGGAGGAGATCTATTCCTATTCCAATTCGAGAGGAAACGGGAGTATTCCAATTCTCCAGAATCAAATTATTACTCTTTCTTGGGATTTAAATTCCATTTCAATTTTGATTTCGATTTCGATTCCAGCCACGAACCAAATATATTGGTGGATATGTCGATTCCAACTCTCATTCCAATCAATTTCTATTGAACAGCAATATCTATAAGGTAATTCTTGCTTTTAAAGTACTGATTATATTACAATATCTAAGAAGCCCAGGAGTTAAAAACTGAAAAATTGTCAAAAAAGCTGAAACCTGATTAGCCAAGGAACCATGAACAGGAGGTGCGGCAAAGGACTTCATCTCCAGACAGAGGTTGTAGCGGCCACCCTTGCAGTACCTGCAGCGCGAGCAACCCATCCCTGTTTCCAATGCTACGCGGTCACCCACAGCCAGGGACTTCACTTCACTGCCCACCTCTTCTATAACCCCAGCACACTCATGCCCAATTACCATAGGCTCTTTGACGACAAAATGGGCACAACGCATCGTCTGTAGTTTCAAGTAACCTTAACGATATAAGTTAAACAAATCCATATCTAAAATTCCATCAGTCAATAGAATCAGTGGGTAAAGGTGACTAACAAACCAAGGATTTGATAGAGTTATTTATTGTAAAAGAAAACATTGGTAAGATGCTTTTGCCTCAACAAGATTCAGAGAGACATGGTAGCACGAGTAAATCCAGGAGATGGGGAGATGAACCTTGAGGAAATGAACATCACTTCTGCAGATACCAACAGCCTTCATCCGCACCCGAACATCTCGAGGGCCTGAAGACAGTCATTTTTTTTTTTTTTTTTGTGTCAAGATAATCGAAAGATGAGAAAGAAAAGACAGAGTAATTTATATCGTGATCGATTAAAATTGGCATGTTTGGATGTAGAAAAGATGTAGAAAACACATGCGCCCTGATCATCACCATCATTATCATCATCATCATATTAATTTAAACTCCACCAGTTTATTCACAAAATTTAAAAAGTAAAAAAAAAACAGTCAAGATTTTTTTTTTTTTTTTTTTGTTGGTGGTAAAAAGAGCAGTGAGCTTGATTCCAAAATGAAATATTGCAAGGTCTGTGAGATAATATGAACATAAAGGTCCATACATGCACGTACATAGGATGGATGATATGCAACAATATAGGATATGTGTGTAGCAACAACGAAAAAGCTATAAGCTAGCTATATATCCTGCTGGAGCCTGTAAAGAATACATATAGCTGATGTAGCTCCAGAGCTTCATTCTCCCAGCGGCGGTACATCATCAATATCCTGATGGCCTGACGAGTAGAACAATTTATCACAGCCCTAGGAGGCATAGTAATGGTGCAGCAGCTATCAATGCAGCCTGAATGCATTGCAAGGCACTCCAGTTGGGCCTAAAACATCCCATACAACTTTGCAGTAAGTGCTCCCAGAATAAGACAATCATCCAGCTTCCCCAGACAAGCAGAGCAGAAAATTATTGCAACATTAAGGGACCATTCTTTGGAAGGTAAAAATTTCATCCAGAACTTTATTTTTTTCTAGACAAATATTTTTAAACAATATTTACATAAAAAATAATTTATTCATATTTTTTATATTAAAAAAGACTTTGAAATGTATTATCCATGTTATTTTATATTACAATTTTCTCATTTAAGTTGCTAAAATTTATCTATATTTTGCATAATATCTTTTGTTATATAAATATTATTATATAATAATATATCATATTATATAATATAATTTATAATAATATATAATATTATATAGATACCACATTATATTATATATAATAAGATAATATAATATGATATTTTAAAAATAATAAACTATAATATAATAATAATATAATATATATAATAATAGTCTATTATATATAATATATTATTATATTATATTTTATATTATTATAATAATATAAAATATAATATGATATGATATTTTATAATTTTATAATATAATATATATATATTGTTATGTTATTATTATAGAATTAGAGGTATTTGGGAAATAAAATTAATAAAATATTTTTTAGACTATGAAAAAATAATTTATCTACCTTCTAGACAGATGGATAACATTTTCGTTCCATTTTATGAGTAAATATATTCAAAAAAAATAACTAATTTATCTTGATAAGTATAAAAATATGAATAAATTGAACAATTAAAAAATTAATCTATTTTTTCATCATATTTATCCATCACAGGATGGATCCTAAACTTTCAAACACAGTTCCCAGTTCGGATACACGGAGAGGCCCTGTTGAACAAAAATAGACAAAGGGACAGGAAAATAAATGGGCAGAAATTGCCAAAATCCAGCAGCCTTGGTTGACCCTACGCTAAAATGTAAAGACATACGTAGAGATGCGCAAAAAGTAGTGCTCATAGCTGGGTTAAAATGGTAAAATCAAGGTGAATTGATTGACAACTAATACATGACATGAAAATAAAAAGAAAGAAGGTCAAACCCATAACGTAGAAGATGGTATGCGTACGGACGAGCGGCCATACGCGTACCCGAAAAACTTAACCATCATCATCATAATGAAGAACAAATGGGAGAAGAAAAAATGAGGAAGAAAGAAAAGAGGTGGTAGATACCAAGAGGTGGGAGCTGGTAAGGCTGGATCTTAAGGGTGTTCACAGACACCAGCCAAGCTGCCATGTTCTGCTCCTTCCCATCTCCATTTCCTTCGCCACCACTCCCCATCTCCCTCTGCCTCTTTCTCCCTATCACTCTTCTGATCTTCTCTTCTCTTTATGAGCTTCTCTTGGCACTGTGGCCACAAGAGTCGCTGTAAGGAGCGGTCCCGGGGGTGGTGTTGGATAGATTTATTCCTCCCTTCTTGGGACCTTATCCCGCTGCCGACGGTTGGGCAGGATAACTTATTCTCGTGGAACGATTTGTTGCTGACCCACACGTTACGAGAACCGCGCGTGTCACAATACCACAAAAATCAGGCAATGAGTGGGTTCTAACGGATGGATTTGTGATAGCGGGTATCCCGGTCTGCCTGTGTTACAAAGTTTACCATCCAGGATTCATGCTCGCACCACGCATGCTAGGTGTAAGGAGTTTATGATAGCTAACAGAGGTTATGATAGGTGGACATTGTAATATTTTCCGTTAATATGTCTATATGTGGCTTGTCATATATATCTATTGCCACTGTGTTGCTGTAGCCTCCCGGTCAGATCGCAACTCAATCTCGTAGCAGAGATAATGTCAGTCTACTGGCGAGGACTCTAGCTGATACCTGTAAACAAGTCTATTTGTCTGGGTGTGTCTGATGGAAATCCTCCGATGATCAAGTTAGTTGAGAACTATGAATGGGATGAGTAACACTCAAGAGCGCTTGAGAGACTTATCTGAAAGGTTTTTTTCTTCCCCATTTGTAGATGGAGGACCAATGGCCATTTTGGAAAAAGTGATAGCTGGCTATTCTATAATCGTATACGTGGGATCAATATGTAGTGCTTAGTTTGTTATTCTACCAATGACATAGTGATCCTACCATTTTCTTGCTCTTTTTATTAGATCTTGGGGATTTTTTGTGCGAAGTGTTCGCTAACGAACTTTGGATGGTATAGTCCGAGCACTAGATCAAGGGCATCCTAACCGCATGGGCCATCTCAGTCCTATGATAGCTGGTTCCACCATAATCTTAGGTCAATTCTATATTAATTGTCTCCCACTCCTAAATCCAAGGTCGGCTTCAACTCGGATGAAGAGAGCTAAAATATTTTCTTGACTGAGGGTCATTAATTATGTTCAGTCATCTTTTTTGATGGTTGCAATTAATTATCAGTTAGATTTTCAAGGCATTATGATTTCGCACGTGGTAGGTGCGCCACTCCAGACCTATAACTTTCTGCCTATATCAATGGGTGACATGTGATGCAATGGCATTATTAGTCCCAAATGGTGGGCTAATCATCTTTGTTGGAAGTATCAATCTGTAGGTTTGAACTTGACCTATATCATTTTGCCACGTGTGGGGGATTGTGGGTGCCTAAACGAAGCCTCGCTTAATTCTAGCACTTGCAGGCCCTATATAGGTTGCCTAACCTTTTTTTATCTCTTACCGTTATTTGAGGAGAAACTCTATTAGTCAAACGAATCCTACCAAGCGGTTAGCATCTTTTAACAGCATTTGTTGCACATCCTTGTAGTTTTTCTACCTTCTCCGATGAGCTTTATAAGAATCTTTCCATCATTCTCTCCAAACCCTAGTTAGATATCCTCAATATTTTCCCCACTTCCAATCTCCTTTTCTTTTCCTTTCTTTTCAAATTGTTTTATCCTTTTATCTCTTGTCAAAAATGCCTGAGACCATCATTTCCATTGGAAGCTATTCTCTCGACTGGTCTTAAGGGGCAAGGGCCCACCATAGGCATCTTCCATCTTCCTCTAATTATTCTAAGGTTAGGTTGATCTCCTTACAGTCTCAAAATAGGTCACATCAATCCTTTCTCTTGATGACTTGGAGGCTATTCACCTTCAGTATTAAATTTCTAACAAGTTCTATCTGGACCCGACCCCTTGGTCCCAATGTCTGGATCTTGGACCCATCTCCTAGTCGGCTAGGTCTCTACAAAAAGATATTGAAGGCCGGATTAAAGCTCCCACTTCATCTCTTTATCATTCAGATCTTCAAGTATTACAGTATTATTCCGACTCTCTTACTTTCCAAATTCTTGAAGGTTCATCACTATTTTTCTGTCATTTTGTTTTCTTTGTGAAGATCATCCTACTATCTTCTTCCATGCTTTCTTTGCTCTAAAGAAGCACTCATGGTATGTGTCTCCTAGGAAGAGCTGCATTTTAATCTTAGCAGTATCTTCTTCAATACATAGATGGAAGAAGCAGTTCTTGTTTATCTCCATCGAGCAACTATGAGGGTTTGATACTTCATAGAGTCGGCCTTGGAAGGCTATGAACCAAGCCCCTAGATTGCCTGATGAT